>NW_011256959.1:0-439 GCF_000146605.3 Meleagris gallopavo
AGCGTGCATGTTGGTGACCGAGGAGCTCCCAGCTAGACGAGCCAAGTGTCTCATCAAGTACTCCACAGTCCTGGAAAACAACGCAGGCAATGTTCATCACCAAGGAGCACGCCGTGCTGCCATTCACAAAGCAAACCTCAATTCATGCTGGTTCTTGTTATTGCTACTGTCACTGAAGATCAAGTAGATCCAACTTGACTAAGTGCCACGCTGCAGCACCAAGGCCCAGCACAGCACAGCCGCAGCCATCAGCTGCACCAAGCGTGCCCCGTGCCCAGGAACTGAGCCAATAAATTCACCCGTGTAGCCTTCAACCGCTTCAGCACACACAGGCATCGTGTTGCAGCGTGAGACAAGCCTGGAATGGCACCAGTGCCCTCTGACGTGCAGCAGGGCTGAGCTCAGCAGGCTGAGGGCAGCACTGACCTGTAGTGAGGAG
>NW_011256960.1:0-516 GCF_000146605.3 Meleagris gallopavo
GATATCAGTGGTATATATTTACAAAGAGATGTACAACACGGTGCCTCCAAACCCTCCAGGTGCTGAGACCAGGGCAGAAGAGAAGGAGTGAGACACTGGGTGGGATCTCCAGGGAGTCAAAGTGGAGGTGGATAACAGGTGGTGTAGTGTTAGTGGGCACTCAGTGGGATTGTGGGGTGGATTGGGAAGGATTTGGGCGTCCTCCAGGAATGATGTTGGGTTTTGGTGTGGATTGCGGAGTACTTGGGAACTGAAGGGATCTGATGGAATTTGAGGGGGATCGGGAAAGATTTGGTGGCTAAAGTGGTAAATTCAGAGATATGATGGGTCTGGGAACGAGTATAGTTGCACGGATGAGGATGTGAGTATGTCAGTTATCTTGGGATTTGGAGATAACAGGGTGGGATCATGGTATCATGGAGCTCCAAGCGGGTATTTGGGTTCCTTAAAAATAAGGAACTGCAGGTGTGAGGATCCCCCAGCGACATCATGAGGGACGGCAGCTTCCCTGTGTGC
>NW_011256961.1:0-490 GCF_000146605.3 Meleagris gallopavo
ATTCCTGCAGCCCGTTCTCAGCGCTGGGCCCGAGACGGGCTGAGAGCTGAGGGCGGCTCTTTGCCATTGAGGAAGGAGAGCAGGGGCTCTGCTGTGCTCTCAGCACGTTCCTCTCTCCGCAGGCGCCTGGCTGCAGCTGATGGAGCCCAGCGCGATGTCCGCAGCCACAGCTTGCCCTCGGACGGGCGTCCTGCTCTCCTCAAGGGCCCTGGCAGCTGGAGATGATGCCAACGACCGTGACCACCCAGCCCCGCCGGCCGCCCTGGGCATCAACACCACCCCCGGCCCCCACGAACCATCCTCGGGGTCGGGAGCGGTCCCTCCAGGGGGTCGAGCCTGGGGGCGAGCCACTGCCTCGCGGAAGCTTGAGAGGCCTGGCAGCCCCCAGCGCCAGCTCTGCCTTCGCTCTTCCCTCCAGCATCCATCAGGGGATGGAAGCGAGCCCAGCAGGGTGTAGCCTTGGGGACATTGTCCAGCAGACAGACAACCG
>NW_011256962.1:0-572 GCF_000146605.3 Meleagris gallopavo
AGTAGGACAGGCGGCGGATTCATTAACCGCCTGTTTACAGCGGAGGGGATGGGCTATAAATCCCCAAAAGGTGCAAGGTCCGGGCCTGTCCGTAAGATTCCTGGGGGTGGTTTTGGTCAGGAAAGACCAAAGTACTGCCCAGTGCTGTCATCGATAAGGTTCAGGCGTTCCCAGTCCCTACAACATCGAAGCAGCTGCAAAAGTTTCTAGGTGTATTGGGTTATCGGCGTTCTTTTATACCTCACCTAGCGCAGCTGCTAAGACCACTGTCTAGACTCACAAAAAAGGGGCAGCTTTGGGACTGGGGGGAAACAGAACAGGACGCTTTTCAACAGGCGAAACTGGCAGTTAAACAAGCCCAGGCATTGGGTCTGTTTGATCCTACCCTGCCAGCCGAGTTAGATGTTCACATCACTCAAGATGGCTTTGGTTGTGGCCTGTGGCAACAACGCCCGAGTTCTGTTTGGACCCCCATTGGTTTCTGGTCTCGGGTTTGGCACGGAGCAGAAGAGAGATACAGTATGATTGAAAAGCAGTTATTGGCTGCCGATTCAGCACTGCAGGCAGTAGAG
>NW_011256963.1:0-508 GCF_000146605.3 Meleagris gallopavo
TATGTAGGCCTGCTGTTTAAGGCCTGCTGTTTACAGGCTGCCCAAGGATGTTGTACCTCCTATCTTAACTCCTAATGCTTTCTCATGAGAATGCACCCTGTGCTGCCGCACTAGTTATGCTCGTACACAGCCTCATGTCTGCCCTGCTCTCGCAGCCATTTTCCCAACAATTTCCCCCCTTTTTCTTTTTGCACGAGCATAACTTTCTGTGTGACTTTGTCAATACTCCTCATTATACAACTATATACTAAAGTGTAAAGCACAACTAGAATAAGCAATAGCCAACGCAAGCCTTCTTTGATTAATGCTGTGAGCCATGGGGACAGTCCTCCAAATAGGGATTTTAGCCAATCATCAAATGGGTTTTGTCAATTTGAATCTTTTGCGTATGTCTCTTTAACCTATTTGAAGTTGTTCATGTATGGACTGACTATGGTCCGAAAGGTTAAAGCAACACATTCCCTCAAAGTCCTCACAGCCATGCCCTTGTGCTAAAAGCAGAAAGTCA
>NW_011256964.1:0-513 GCF_000146605.3 Meleagris gallopavo
TTCCCGGTTTGGTTGCTGTAACCGCAATATGCCCCCATACTGAGAATTCCTGTTCGTTATGGGGGGAGACCACCGTCCATCCTGTTGTGTCGAAAAAGGGTTATCCGCATAATCCCACAGTCGCTTAAGGATACTTGCTTGAGCACTAAGGGCCTGGTGCGATCGTCCGAACCAAAAGCATGTTTGATTCCATCCCGCTGAAGCGTTTCCTATTGCCTGGGAACCCAGGAGATCCAGCTCTTGGGGTCCCATGGCAAGGAGACACTTAGTCATTCTATCAAGCATGCACTTTGTTCTGAAGTGCTGTTAACGGAAACACAGATTATGTCTTACGTATCCTTGAAAAGCTCATAAACAGCCGTTCCAGCACCTTTATGTCTGGTCTCTCCCCCTTTTTCTTTTTGCACTGCGTCAGTGCACCCAGCAGTTGCCCGTGGCCACTTAGGATAGTGATATCTATGGGGAGAGATGGTTCACAGCGATCAACGGCCTGTGTCGCAATAAGATGCCCAA
>NW_011256965.1:0-587 GCF_000146605.3 Meleagris gallopavo
AAAGCCAAGGGGCAGGTAGGCACGGGTGTTGGCCATTGCGACCCGGTAACTTCGTGCACGGACCAAGGTAAGAGAGTTTAATTCTTGCCTTGGGGGTCGGTTGAGACTCTTGAGTGTGTGTGTGATTGAGACGCACGTCAGTGCGAAGCGAGTGCGGAGTCCCGACCTGCGGTTCCGTTGTCCCGCGAGGGGCACGGCCAGGGACGGACGAAGCGGCTGTGTTGGTGGAAGGAAGAGTCTCGGGAGGGAGCTGTTGGTGTACGGTACCCTGTGCACTTGACGAAGTGGCAGCAGTACACCCCTATTTGAATCCGAGAATCGGAGTAAGGTACTCCGGAGGGATTGGCCCTAAATCCGAGAGTCGGAGTGTGGTGACCTGTGGGCTGGGTAGTTCACAGTAGCACTCCGGAGGGATGGGGGAATAGGAGCTCCCGAGAGCAGGGGAAAAAGGTCCCCTGGTTTGTGCCTAAAGAAGCCCCTTACGAAAATGTTTCAGAATTGGAAAGACGGTCCCAAGACCAGGGACAAGGATAAGAAAAAGATGCTTAAATATTGTATACAGATATGGCCTAGAGAGCCAATACAGG
>NW_011256966.1:0-387 GCF_000146605.3 Meleagris gallopavo
AAAGCCAGCCGTAATCCTGCACGAGAGAAATCTGGATCTATAGGGTTTATATTATATATCTGTCTGTTAAATTTCAAAGACTGAGAGCACTATTCTGGTTGTCTCAGAGCATGGAACTAAAAGATGACTTCTTGAACAGTAAAAGTTTCAGTAGCAGCAACCATGGTAGTAGGTTGAGATTGGTTAGTAAAAAGCACAGATTTCCCATGAGTAATTTGAAACAAGTCCTCTTCAGTTGCTGTTTATTAATGTCTTCTGGAATTCCAAACGCTCAGAGTTACTCAGTAGTACGTCTTGCTGCAAACAGTCTTTTTCTTTTTTTTCTCTAGTCCTGCCTGTAATTTTGCTTCTCCACCTCTGCAGACGACACCTCTATGGCTCTTCTCC
>NW_011256967.1:0-419 GCF_000146605.3 Meleagris gallopavo
AGGGCCCGTAAGCCACGATGTTACGTGGCGGTACTAGCGGATGCAGTGTAGACACTCTAAGTGCAGTGGTACTACTCTGCGTTTGTGCTACTGCACTACGCTTGGGAATTGTCCTGGCTCTGGCGAGGGCAGAGGTCTTTCTCCTGGCAGGCACCTGTCATGCAGCTTGGGAACTGGGGCGTAAACACTGCTGATCACACAGCCCCGTAAGTGCTGGAGCAGAGCACTGCTTCCACAGAAACCGAGGACCTTTCTGCTTCTTATGCTCTCCTTCATGCCAGGAGGCTGGGCTTGCACAAGAAGGTGGGGGAGGCTGCTGGGGAACACAGCCCAAGCTGAAGCAAGGGCATATTCCGTACCACTTAACGTCATGCTCCGCAGTAAGAGCCGACCTGCAGAAGGAGGCGTGAGGGCGTATT
>NW_011256968.1:0-516 GCF_000146605.3 Meleagris gallopavo
TTCCGAGGGAATTCACCGCTGCAGTCACCGAGCCACTCTCCATGGTATTTCACAAGTCGAGGCAGTCAGGTCAAGTCCCTGGTGAGGAGAAAAAAGGTGACAGCACACCTCTTAGGAAGGATAGAAAGTGTGACGCGGGGAACTACCAGCATGTCAGTCTCACCTCTGTGCTGGTCACGGATCATGGAGCAGATCATCCTGGAAGTGACTCTCAAGCACACATTCCAGTGCGTCACCACCCTGTGCGTGAAAAGCTGCCTCCTAATAACCAACCTAAACCTCCCCTGTCTCACTTCAAAACCATTTCCCCTTGTCCTATCGCTATCCACCCTCCTAAACAGCCGTTGCCCCCTCCTGCTTATGCGCTCCCTTTGAGTCTTGGAAGCTGTCATGAGCTATCTCCAGAGCTTTCTCTTCTCCCACAGAAACAATCCCAGTTCCCTCAACATTTCTTTCTAAGAGAGGTGCTCCAGCCCTCTGATCATCTTCGTGGCCCTTCTCTGGACCTGCTCCAAA
>NW_011256969.1:0-604 GCF_000146605.3 Meleagris gallopavo
AGGATTTCCGTTTCCAAATCATCCAGGCAGTGCAAGTGTGGTGTACATCTCCCTTGGCAGAGACATTCAAAGTTTTTCTTCCTATGAAATTGAACACGTAGCGAGTCAGAAAGGACTAGTGAACGGGAAACTCATTTTCCATGCAGACTTAGAACATAGCTAAGGTGCCTCCACTTAGATGAGCAAGCTTCGGTTTAGGTATGGGTTTAAAGGCTGCCGGCTTAGATAGAAACACTGCCAATCTGAAGTCTAAGAAATCTTTGCACTTAAAATTCCTTGCGTTGAAAAGTTCTCAAAGAAACCTGGAAAGGCTGCCTTTAAGTATTTCTGTTGAAAACTTCTGGGATGTCTTCCCACATCATTCACCAGGACTGTTCATATTATAGACTATTTATTCAATCAGTTTAAAACCATGCATTGTAATTATTGGCAATACTTCTTTCCTGTGGAGCTCAAGCCCTCATGAGTGACAGGGATGGGGGCTGCAAGGGGATTCTGGTGCTAAGCTGAAATCTATCCAGAACAAATCTGTCCTCCTGATCTAAAATATAGGCTAAAGGAACAAGACGTATATTCATCATTACACTGACTACACTAGAGTGTG
>NW_011256970.1:0-596 GCF_000146605.3 Meleagris gallopavo
TTGGGAGCACCGCAGCTCTGCTGCCACCTGTTGGACACAATACAGTCATGAAGGCACTGCCCGTGCATCCGGGCCTCTTGCACAAACCTGTGCTCCTTGCTCGGAGCACATGGCTGCACTCTGTGCACCATGTTACTTACCACCAGAGAAGGCTCAGCTACCCAACACCATTTTGGCTTCCATCTTGTCTGAGAACTGCTCATGATGCACAGCCCTCATCTTTGCTTTGGTGAGGTGGGGACTGCCATTGCTTCCTCAGTCCCACAGACCCCTTCCCATCCCACACTGCCATGGCAGATCAGGTTCTGGACCACCTGAGGACCCAGACATCCAGGAGTCTTTGGGTCCTGACGAGATGAGTCCCAGAGTTCCGAGGGAATTCACCGCTGCAGTCACCGAGCCACTCTCAATGACTCAATTCAGAAGTCGAGGCAGTCAGGTCAAGTCCCTGCTGAGGAGAAAAAGGTGACAGCACACCTCTTAGGAAGGATAGAAAGTGTGACGCGGGGAACTACCAGCATGTCAGTCTCACCTCTGTGCTGGTCACGGATCATGGAGCAGATCATCCTGCAAGTGACTCTAAAGCACACATTCCA
>NW_011256971.1:0-553 GCF_000146605.3 Meleagris gallopavo
TACCAGCATGTCAGTCTCACCTCTGTGCTGGTCACGGATCATGGAGCAGATCATCCTGGAAGTGACTCTCAAGCACACATTCCAGTGCGCCACAACCCTGTGCGTGAAAAGCTGCCTCCTAATAACCAACCTAAACCTCCCCTGTCTCACTTGAAAACCATTTCCCCTTGTCCTATCGCTATCCACCCTCCTAAACAGTCGTTGCCCCCTCCTGCTTATGCGCTCCCTTCGAGTCTTGGAAGGCTGTCATGAGCTATCTCCAGAGCTTTCTCTTCTCCCACAGAAACAATCCCAGTTCCCTCAACATTTCTTTCTAAGAGAGGTGCTCCAGCCCTCTGATCATCTTCATGGCCCTTCTCTGGACCTGCTCCAAAAGCTCCACATCATTCCCGTGCTGGAGCCCCAGGCCTGGACACAGTGCTGCACATGGGGCCGCACACCAGAGCCGAGTCGAGGGGGACAATCACCTCCCTCTCCCTGCTGGTCGCTCCTCTTTGAATGCAGCCCAGGATCTAGTTGGCCTTCTGGGCTGCAAGTGCACACTACTGGCTTA
>NW_011256972.1:0-527 GCF_000146605.3 Meleagris gallopavo
GGGAGATTTTTGTGAAGATCACACTGATTTAGTCATTTACAGCCAAGTTGCACATAGCAGAGTAACAGCCTTGCACTGAGAGGAAATTCAGCCATTTACTGATGATCAGAAAACTAATAAAAATCTTGTTTGGAGAAACCAAGTAGAAGCTCAGTGAGGCACAGGAATTGTATGGCATTTTTATGCAATTCACAAAAATGGAAAGGAAACAGCCAACAACAGAGATGGAGTTACTGAACTTTTCCTTCTTTGTCTCTGTTAATTAACCATGGTAATACCAGAGTGGCTAGTGATTGGACAATTTCTGCAGGAAGAAGAGATGCGGAAATATTGCTCAGCAAGAAAAAAACCCTACATCTTACAATGTAATCAGTCGATGTCTCCACTGGAGAAAAAAAACACATCCTCTTTGCGTTTAGAGAGCTAATCTTATGCTCCACTTCTTCTCTCCGTTTAACATCTGATACAACAATCTAAAGGAAAACTGAATATTACTAGCTGCTATTAGGTGATAAATGTCAGTTAAC
>NW_011256973.1:0-519 GCF_000146605.3 Meleagris gallopavo
AACCCTACATCTTACAATGTAATCAGTCGATGTCTCCACTGGAAAAAAAAACACATCCTCTTTGCGTTTAGAGAGCTAATCTTATGCTCCACTTCTTCTCTCCGTTTAACATCTGATACAACAATCTAAAGGAAAACTGAATATTACTAGCTGCTATTAGGTGATAAATGTCAGTTAACTACTGACAGTCAGAAAGTTAAAGCCAGATATCTGGGGAAGCATGAAATAACTACCAAAGTCTCTCTTTTCTAACATTGTATCAAGGCCCTCAGGCTTCCCTATTGTAGGCATATTTCTTACTTGACTACCCAGCAGTAATGAAAGACATGGTGTACCCTATGGGTTCTTTACTACTCTGTAAAGTATTCACATGCTTTGCCACCTCTTAGCACCACTGAAATTCTTTAGAGGTACACAAAGCACCTTCCCCAGTATAATTGCACCAAGTAGAGAAATACACCACTAATGTGGAATACCTTCATGTTCATGCATCTGATTCAGGTCTGCAAGTGCAATTTC
>NW_011256974.1:0-543 GCF_000146605.3 Meleagris gallopavo
TGACGGCTGAAAGCGGCACTCGGGGAGAAGCGCGATTTCTCGACCAGCGTCGGCAAACTCTCCGGAGCGGTTCAGCGCGAGTGCCGCTTTCTACGCATGAGAGCGAAGCAGTGCAATTCCGATGCCGAGAACGTGCGAATTCAGCCTCCTGCACTACCTCCGTAGGGAGGTTTTTTCTCCGCAGGCCAGAAAGGATCGCTCCCCACTTTCTGTCACGCTCTCTCTCCCTGGGAGCGAAACAAATGTCGCTCCCCGAACTTCCAACAGCCTTATTAGAGAGGGTTTTGCTCTCCACTCTTTTCCTCCGAGCATGCACAAGCGTAGCCATGGAGAACAACACCAAAAAAAGATTGCCGCTCGAAATGAAGGCAGAGACGTCGTATTCACAGCTAGGCCTAGTGCATTCTGCATGTACCCAAGGCGAAGTGCAAACCGCTCCTCTCCGACGTGCGGACACGAGACCGCTCGCGCGTCGGAGAAAAGCAGCAGGCACAAGTCGCCCGTTCTCGGCAAGTGAGAAACACGAGAGCGCTGCTGATGGCT
>NW_011256975.1:0-466 GCF_000146605.3 Meleagris gallopavo
ATGTATATGTATATAGACGTGTGTGTAATGCTATTTTAATCATCTTTTTCGCTTATATATGTATATAAATTAAGCATGATGTAGTGATGTAGAATAAGGGGTGGTAATGTCTATTGGTTTTTATTATTTTTTTTTTGTTTTGGTTTGGTTCTCAGTATTCTGCATCAATACATCATGTAGTATACTGGGAGTTCAAGTGTTAATGCTCCAATTCCAGGCACCTATCCCTATACGTTACAGAAGTCATGGGATCTGACCCTTCCGGGTGGGGCGGTCTCTTACTGCCTGGCAGTGGGTGCTGGAGGGTGCTTTCCTGGCCGTTCCAGGCTTTTCAGGTTTGAATCGGTATCGGGAACTCTCTCTCTCTCCTGTTTTATTTGATTTATTAGTCTCAATTTCAATCAGATTGTATTATATTGTGCTATCTTGCATTCCGATATCATAATTAGTAAAATAAGTTTTCCTC
>NW_011256976.1:0-511 GCF_000146605.3 Meleagris gallopavo
TCCAGTGCACCTGCACTCACTTGGGGATTATGGGGAAAGTTAAAATTTAGGAGTAAGGACAGTGCATTCCTCATGCACTGCCCAGAGTCGTAGAATAATAGAATGGCATGGAAGGAACTTTAAAGATCACCTAGTTCCTACCTCTTTGCCATGGTTACCAATCACTGGATCAGGCTGCCCGGGGCCCCATCCAACTTGGCTTTGAACATGGGACATCCACAATTCTAGGCAATCTGTTTTAGAGCCTCACCACACTCTGAGGAAAGAATTTCTTCCTAACATCTAGCCTACATATCCCCTCTTTTAGTTTAAAGCCATTTCCCTTTGTCCTACTACTATCAGACCACATAAAAAATTGGTCAGTTTCCTGCTCATAAGCTCCCCTCACTTACTGGAAAGCTAGAATGTGGTCTCCCCAGAGCCCTTCTCTTCTCCAGGTTGAATAATCCCAACTCCCTCTGCCTTTCTTCAAGGGAGAAGTGTTTCTTCCTTTGATCATCTTTATGACCTT
>NW_011256977.1:0-597 GCF_000146605.3 Meleagris gallopavo
CACTGCCCAGAGTCGTAGAATAATAGAATGGCATGGAAGGAACTTTAAAGATCACCTAGTTCCTACCTCTTTGCCATGGTTACCAATCACTGGATCAGGCTGCCCGGGGCCCCATCCAACTTGGCTTTGAACATGGGACATCCACAATTCTAGGCAATCTGTTTTAGAGCCTCACCACACTCTGAGGAAAGAATTTCTTCCTAACATCTAGCCTACATATCCCCTCTTTTAGTTTAAAGCCATTTCCCTTTGTCCTACTACTATCAGACCACATAAAAAAATCGGTCAGTTTCCTGCTCATAAGCTCCCCTCACTTACTGGAAAGCTAGAATGTGGTCTCCCCAGAGCCCTTCTCTTCTCCAGGTTGAATAATCCCAACTCCCTCTGCCTTTCTTCAAGGGAGAAGTGTTTCTTCCTTTGATCATCTTTATGACCTTCCTCTTGACCTGCTCCAACACCTCCCTGTCTTTCTTGTGCTGAAGGCCGTAGACCTGAATGCAGTACTCCAGACAGGGTCTCACAAGGGCGGAGTAGAGGGGGACAATTAGCTCCCTCGCCCTGCTGTCCATGCCTCTTTTGATGCAGCCCAGGATACAG
>NW_011256978.1:0-431 GCF_000146605.3 Meleagris gallopavo
TCAGCTGTGGATCACATAAAAGCAAATATGGAATAGAAACAGGGGAGTCAGCTGGTATAGTAGGATCTCTGTACTTCTCTCACAATAATGTCTTTAAGGCAAAAGAACAGGTAACTGAACATTCTGGGCTCCATTCTATTTTGTGGAGAAATGTTGTGTTACACAGTAACTTTACATTTCTCTCACTCTTTCAGAATATCCAGATAACATTTTACCATAATAAAATAGGAGTAGTAAATAGCCATAAGATTTTTTTGACAAACAGTGGGTTGAGAAACTTACAGTTTGGTTCCTTTGTGATAAGATATTTTCTCTGTGGTTGGTGCTTCCAAGCAGTTTTGGAGATAAGTCTGCATAGTAATCAGGAAAGGAGGCAATATTTGAAACAACATATTTTGTTGTTTATACATAGGTTATTGATGTTGCATATG
>NW_011256979.1:0-490 GCF_000146605.3 Meleagris gallopavo
TTTAAGGCAAAAGAACAGGTAACTGAACATTCTGGGCTCCATTCTATTTTGTGGAGAAATGTTGTGTTACACAGTAACTTTACATTTCTCTCACTCTTTCAGAATATCCAGATAACATTTTACCATAATAAAATAGGAGTAGTAAATAGCCATAAGATTTTTTTGACAAACAGTGGGTTGAGAACTTACAGTTTGGTTCCTTTGTGATAAGATATTTCTCTGTGGTTGGTGCTTCCAAGCAGTTTTGGAGATAAGTCTGCATAGTAATCAGGAAAGGAGGCAATATTTGAAACAACATATTTTTGTTGTTTATACATAGGTTATTGATGTTGCATATGAAAACCCTACTTGAAGATTTACTGGTACAAATGGCACTTGTTTGATGTATTTACTCATTATTTATCCATTGCTTCTGAAATAGTGAAATGTACAAAATGATATGGTATACAGAGGAAGGTTCTTGCTTTTACTTAAGGGGAAAAAAAAAAAA
>NW_011256980.1:0-576 GCF_000146605.3 Meleagris gallopavo
GGACTACGCTCAGTCCTTTCATCCCCTAGCATGTTTTGGTGGTGGCTGTTCCCTCATCCCAGCTACTGACCCTGCACTTGGATTTGTGCCCACTGCTCAGCCTGTTGAGGTCTCTGTGGATGGCATCCCGTCCCTCTGCTGTGTCACTGCACCCCACAGCTTGGTGTCCTTAGGGTGCACTCAACCCCACTGTTGATGTCCCTGATGAAGGGGAAACCCAGATGCTTGTACCAACTGGGCGTAGAAGCCCTTGGGAGCAGCCCTGCGGAGGACTCGGGGATCCTGGTGGACAAAGAGCTGGACATAAGCCAGTAGTGTGCACTTGCAGCCCAGAAGGCCAACTAGATCCTGGGCTGCATTCAAAGAGGAGCGACCAGCAGGGAGAGGGAGGTGATTGTCCCCCTCGACTCGGCTCTGGTGTGCGGCCCCATGTGCAGCACTGCGTCCAGGCCTGGGGCTCCAGCACGGGAATGGATGTGGAGCTTTTGGAGCAGGTCCAGAGAAGGGCCACGAAGATGATCAGAGGGCTGGAGCACCTCTCTTAGAAAGAAATGTTGAGGGAACTGGGATTGTTTC
>NW_011256981.1:0-493 GCF_000146605.3 Meleagris gallopavo
TGTTGAGGTCTCTGTGGATGGCATCCCGTCCCTCTGCTGTGTCACTGCACCCCACAGCTTGGTGTCCTTAGGGTGCACTCAACCCCACTGTTGATGTCCCTGATGAAGGGGAAACCCAGATGCTTGTACCAACTGGGCGTAGAAGCCCTTGGGAGCAGCCCTGCGGAGGACTCGGGGATCCTGGTGGACAAAGAGCTGGACATAAGCCAGTAGTGTGCACTTGCAGCCCAGAAGGCCAACTGTATCCTGGGCTGCATTCAAAGAGGAGCGACCAGCAGGGAGAGGGAGGTGATTGTCCCCCTCGACTCGGCTCTGGTGTGCGGCCCCATGTGCAGCACTGCGTCCAGGCCTGGGGCTCCAGCACGGGAATGATGTGGAGCTTTTGGAGCAGGTCCAGAGAAGGGCCACGAAGATGATCAGAGGGCTGGAGCACCTCTACTTAGAAAGAAATGTTGAGGGAACTGGGATTGTTTGTGTGGGAGAAGAGAAAGCT
>NW_011256982.1:0-367 GCF_000146605.3 Meleagris gallopavo
GAACTGGACACAGTACTCCAGATGAGGCCTTACCAGGGCAGAGTAGAGGGGGAGGATCACCTCCCTCGACCTGCTGGACACGCTCTTCTTAATGCACCCCAGAATGCCATTGGCCTTTTTGGTCCACGAGGGCGACACTGCTGGCTCATGGCCAACCTGTCATCCACCAGGACGCCCAGGTCCCTCTCTGCAGAGCTCCTCTCCAGCAGCTCATCCCCCACGCCTGTATTGGTGCATGCAATTATTCCTCCCTAGGTGTAAGACCCTACACTTGCTTGTGTTGAACCTCATCTGGTTTCTTACTGCCCAGCTCTCCAGCCTGTCCAGGTCTTGCTGAATGGCAGCACAGCCTTCAGGCATGTCAGCC
>NW_011256983.1:0-507 GCF_000146605.3 Meleagris gallopavo
TTATGTTCCCACATCCCACCTCCAGCAATCTCCCCAAGGTGCAAGTAGGCCACACCACCTGGGTCCTACCTGCACCTTCCATGGCCATTTTATTCTGGTGGGTGCCAGGATCTAAATTCTCAGGGGGCAGGGAGCAGAAGATGATTTTCATTACCAATCTGGGGTCTTACCTGATGATCAGTGCCCGTAATTTGGATCCTAAGCGGGGTGGCCCATGTTGCCTGCAACATTCTCAGGGCACTGGGTCTGCCATCCCAGGGTCTTTCATTCAGGTCTCGCAAGGTTTCATACAGTCATTTTGTCCACCCCTGCAGGGACTGGGAGTCTGTCTTCAAGGCAGCCTTAAGAATACCGTTATAACGTTCAATGAGGCCTGCCCCTGTCGGATTATACGGCAGGTGGAATCGCCATTCGATGTTATTTTCTTCTGCCCAGGGCAATGTGGTGTGCACGTGTCTGCTGCTACAGATGACCAAAACAGATTAACCTCAAGTTTCTTATTCCTGC
>NW_011256984.1:0-441 GCF_000146605.3 Meleagris gallopavo
GGCCGCAGGGACCAAGTGCCGGAGAGCAGGCCCTGGCTCCCTGCCCTCGTGCCACCTCCGAGCAGAGGAAGGAGGCAGCAGAGAAGAGAAGGGCCCTTGCTGATCTGCCTTCCTTTTTGCCCTTCCAGGTGACACTGATCAAGCCCCAGGCGCCTGCATCCACTTTTGGAATCCGGCATTCCCTCTACACAACCCCTCTGATTGTGGAATAAAACAGCCAAGTCTGGAAGGCCGCCTTTGCTTGCCTGGGACAGGAGGGGACGGGAAGACACCAATCAACTGCCGGTTTCCACTTGATTCCATTTCCATCTATCGACTTGGGCTTTTGCCCATCTTACTCTTGAACGTTAGCAAGTGGAGTAAGTCATCAATAAAATCAACTCAACACCTATATGTATGCTTTCTTGTTACTCCTGTTTCCTCACCGCTGCACGCAGGAAT
>NW_011256985.1:0-493 GCF_000146605.3 Meleagris gallopavo
CCTAAAAGCTTTCTTTTCTTGGTACGGGCATCGAGATGGCCGTGAAAGTCATAGTAGCGACAGAATCCGATCTGGCGTCACAAACATGCAGGAGCATTGTTTCCCCATCTGCCTGGATTTTGTCACCCAAAGACAAAGTGGTGTTCTCGTCTTCACCAAGTTAAAGGAAGGTGGCACTGCTAGTGAGCCAAGGATTGGGTCAGTGGACCAGCTCCTGTGTCCAGTCCACGGCTGAGGTCTCCAGGCAATAGGTTACAGGAAGTGAGCAGATTATTTTGTTCCTCTTTGGCAAGACAATAGTGCAAGTGTGGCAAGTTTATAAAACTGCCGGAGCCGTCTCGGTTGTGGTGTTTGTCCTCTGCTGATTTTTCCCTGAATAGCTGCAGAACAACAAACATTGTCTGCTCCCCAGTGTTTGGCCTCACTGTTGGTTGAACTGCTCAAGAGAGCTTGCTTTGTGCTTGCAGTGGCACTGTCTGCACCTTGTGAACTG
>NW_011256986.1:0-542 GCF_000146605.3 Meleagris gallopavo
ATCTGCCTGGATTTTGTCACCCAAAGACAAAGTGGTGTTCTCGTCTTCACCAAGTTAAAGGAAGGTGGCACTGCTAGTGAGCCAAGGATTGGGTCAGTGGACCAGCTCCTGTGTCCAGTCCACGGCTGAGGTCTCCAGGCAATAGGTTACAGGAAGTGAGCAGATTATTTTGTTCCTCTTTGGCAAGACAATAATGCAAGTGTGGCAAGTTTATAAAACTGCCGGAGCCGTCTCGGTTGTGGTGTTTGTCCTCTGCTGATTTTTCCCTTGAAATAGCTGCAGAAACAACAAACATTGTCTGCTCCCCAGTGTTTGGCCTCACTGTTGGTTGAACTGCTCAAGAGAGCTTGCTTTGTGCTTGCAGTGGCACTGTTTGCACCTTGTGAACTGCAGCCGTAGCTTTGGTTCCCTCTGAACGGTCTCTTGGCATCTTAAACAATCGACCTTCCTGGACAAAGAGCGCAGGAAAGGATGGGGCAAAATGGGCAAGGCCACCTGTCTGCCAAGTCAGTGCCATTGCTGATTAGTCTGGGTAGAGAGAG
>NW_011256987.1:0-629 GCF_000146605.3 Meleagris gallopavo
CATCTTTGTGGCCTTCCGCTGGACTCTTTCCAAGAGATCCCTGTCTTTTTTGTACTGGGGAGCCCAGAACTGGACACAGTACTCCAGATGAGGCCTTACCAGGGCAGAGTAGAGGGAGAGGATCACCTCCCTCGACCTGCTGGACACGCTCTTCTTAATGCACCCCAGAATGCCATTGGCCTTTTTGGCCACGAGGGCACACTGCTGGCTCATGGCCAACCTGTCATCCACCAGGACGCCCAGGTCCCTCTCTGCAGAGCTCCTCTCCAGCAGCTCATCCCACAGCCTGTATTGGTGCATGCAATTATTCCTCCCTAGGTGTAAGACCCTACACTTGCTTTTGTTGAACCTCATCCGGTTTCTTACTGCCCAGCTCTCCTGCCTGTCCAGGTCTCGCTGAATGGCAGCACAACCTTCAGGCGTATCAGCCAATCCTCCCAACTTCGTATCATCAGCAAACTTGCTGAGGGTGGCCACTATCCCCTCATCAAGGTCATTGATGAAGATGTTGAACAAGACCGGACCCAGCACAGACCCCTGGGGGACACCACTGGTTACAGGTCTCCAGCCAGACTCTGCACCACCAACGACAACCCTCTGCGCTCTGCCAGTCAGCCAGTTCTCAACCC
>NW_011256988.1:0-527 GCF_000146605.3 Meleagris gallopavo
CTGCAATTCAGCTCTGTTTTGGGACTGCGTTAGTGAGGTCGGCTTTGGGAAAGAGAAGCTGGGCGGCGATGATGAGGTGACTTTTGGGGGCCGTTTCCTGGGGGAGGGCAGGGCCTGGGATCCCCGCATCCTCCTGCCATAGCCAGGGGTGGGGGCCCGTCACACCCAGCGCCTTTGTTTTGGTGAGGCCAACAGTTCATTATGGGAAGAGGCTGTGTTGAACTGGTGCAAAGCTTTGGCACAAGTCAGAGCCTCTGGCAAGGGACTTCCCATCACACCGTGGTTGCACGTGCCATGGGAAGGAGCTGGCAGCTGCTTTACCTTTTCTGCCGTGGAGAAGAGGTGGCAAAGCCCCTTCTTTCTTTGCTTCCCCGCACCAGGGACGTCTCCGGAGGTCTTGCGGAATATCCTGGGCGGTGGTTTGGGTACAAACTGCTTTGAAACCTGTGCAGAAGGAGTAGACAGCGGTGTGATGCAGCGCCAATCCTTTTGCTCTCTGTGATGTCTGCTCACAGCACATTTCCATG
>NW_011256989.1:0-559 GCF_000146605.3 Meleagris gallopavo
GCCGTGGAGAAGAGGTGGCAAAGCCCTTCTTTCTTTGCTTCCCGCACCAGGGACGTCTCCGGAGGTCTTGCGGAATATCCTGGGCGGTGGTTTGGGTACAAACTGCTTTGAAACCTGTGCAGAAGGAGTAGACAGCGGTGTGATGCAGCGCCAATCCTTTTGCTCTCTGTGATGTCTGCTCACAGCACATTTCCATGCTGCATTAAGGCCACTACTTTCTAAAGTCTTTAGCAGGGTCAGTTGTGATAGCACAAGGGGAAATCATTTCAATTGGCAAGAGGGAAGATTTCCAATATGGATATGAGGAAGAAGTTTTGGCAGGAGGGCGGTGAGGCACCGCAACATCTTGCCCAGAGAGGTGGTGGGTGCCCCGGACAGTTGTTCGAGGTCTGGCTGGACCAGGCTCCGAGCCACCTCGTCTGATGGTACGTGTCCCTGTTCCCTGCAGGACTAGCTGCCCTTTCAGGGTTCCTTCCCACTCAGATCATTCTATGATTCTGTGCCATATCCTCACAGGCAGGACACCCGTGGACACAAGGACAAGCGCTACGGAATGAGA
>NW_011256990.1:0-387 GCF_000146605.3 Meleagris gallopavo
ATTGCATGATGTTATGATGTGGAATACCGATAATGAAAAATCATGAAACCATGACAACCAGCATGGAGTTAACAGAAAGAGGCGGGGTC
This sequence comes from Meleagris gallopavo, assembly GCF_000146605.3. NCBI lineage: Eukaryota > Metazoa > Chordata > Aves > Galliformes > Phasianidae > Meleagris > Meleagris gallopavo. Next base: position 90 of record NW_011256990.1, read on the forward strand.
ACACACTGTGGCACCTCACTGCCTTTGCACTTGGTAGCCTTCAACTCTTTTCCCCTCTCCGTAGAGAGAAGGAAAAAGCAAAGCAAACCTCTGCAACTTCAGCGTGCTTGATAAGGGCAGCACCTACCCTACAGGGCGGGTACCACAGCACCTGCTTACCTCTTAGCTTGGAGCTCCGTGCTGCAGCAGGCCCAGGCTGTGCTGCTGGAGCCGGCACGCTGTCCCCGCTCTGACCCCTCGCTCTTTGTTGGCAGGCAACTGCGCTGCTGTTGCTGCTCTTCTTCCAAGCCCTTGCGTT
>NW_011256991.1:0-494 GCF_000146605.3 Meleagris gallopavo
TTTTATATGCACTACTGCAACTTCAGTGGGTAACAGTAAATTTTTCCAGAATTTGTCTGATCAGTGCCTCATGAACTAATTCCTTTCCTTTACTATTGATTAATCCTCGTTCCTCCCAGATTTTCCCAAAGGTATGTACCACTCCATATGCGTATCTTGAGTCTGTGAATATAGTTCCCTCTTCTCCTTTTAAGGAGGTGAAGGGCTCGATTTAAGGCATACAATTCACATGTCTGAGCTGACCAATTATTAGGCAGCTGGCCCATCTCTTTTACTTCTCCTTCTGCCCCCTGCACTACAGCATACCCATTGTATCTTTTGCCATGCACCACCCTTGAAGACCCATCAATGAACAAAAGCTCTCCCTCACCAAGAGGGGTATCTTGCAGGTCAGGTCTTACCTTTGTCTGATACTCAATTAAATCCAGACAATTATGCTCTATATTTTCCTCTTTTCTTCCCCTTTCCACAAGAAGGTGGCTGGGTTTAGGCAA
>NW_011256992.1:0-414 GCF_000146605.3 Meleagris gallopavo
CTCCCAAAGGTCAGTTTTCTGCTCTCCTCTACCAGGAGGGCAGTTGCTGCTACAGCTTGGATACACTCTGGCCATCCCCGAGACACTGGATCCAGCAGCTTAGATAGGTAGGCCACCGGTTGGCGTTTATTTCCCCATTCCTGAGTTAGCACTCCCAAGGCTGCCCCTTTATCTACAGTGACAAAAGAGTTGGAAGGGTTTATTTAAGGCGGGAAGAGCTAAGACTGGAGCAGTAATTAAGCTTTGTTTTAGCTCTTTTATTAATTCTTTTTTCCTCAACAGTCCACTCAAGGATGTTGGGCTCTCCATCTAATAATTTAAGATATAATCCTCTGGTTTCTGAGCATATGACTCTATCCAGAGTCTACAATATCCTACTACTCCTAGGAATTTCCTCAATTCCCTCTTTGTTCC
>NW_011256993.1:0-376 GCF_000146605.3 Meleagris gallopavo
CTCCCACCCACCAGTACTCCCAGGCCTTATGGAGCAGGACTACGCTCAGTCCTTTCATCCCCTAGCATGTTTTGGTGGTGGGTGTTCCCTCATCCCAGCTACTGACCCTGCACTTGGATTTGTGGCCACTGCTCAGCCTGTTGAGGTCTCTGTGGATGGCATCCCGTCCCTCTGCTGTGTCACTGCAGCCCACAGCTTGGTGTCCTTAGGGTGCACTCAAACCCCACTGTTGATGTCCCTGATGAAGGGGAAACCCAGATGCTTGTACCAACTGGGCGTAGAAGCCCTTGGGAGCAGCCCTGCGGAGGACTCGGGGATCCTGGTGGACAAAGAGCTGGACATAAGCCAGTAGTGTGCACTTGCAGCCCAGAAGGCC
>NW_011256994.1:0-541 GCF_000146605.3 Meleagris gallopavo
ACTTTTCTCGCTGTAAACTTCCGACCTTTTGGGGGGCCATCCCCCAACCGGTTTCCTCTTGCCCTGTGGACATCTGATCACCTCCCTGCCAAACGTCCTCGGGTTGTTCTCAAACCCTTTATCTTTATGGCCTTCATCCCCCCTGAGTATCCCCAGACCCAGTGTCTGCCATCCCTTTTTTTTCTAACAAGCTCTACATTCTTACTTCTATAAACTCTCTCAACTATTCCCCTTCATTCCCCTTATTCTCAGTCACTGTGAAGCCTTCTTCCATTTTACTTTCACTTATGGGGCCCTTCTCACCTTTCAGTTGGAACTAGATGATCTGAAAAGGTCCCTTCCAGCCCAAACCGTTCTATGATTGCAATTCCCTGGCATTCCCCTTAGTCTCTCCACCTCCCCCGAGAGCTCTGCCACCAGGCTGAGCACACCATCCATCCACCTGCTCTCACCTCATGTAGCCAGTATCTGTGCCGCCCTCCGATGGTAGCAGCAGGCTCAGGCACTCCCTGCGGCCCGAGAGCTGAACAGCTGTATTTCT
>NW_011256995.1:0-537 GCF_000146605.3 Meleagris gallopavo
AAGCTCTACATTCTTACTTCTATAAACTCTCTCAACTATCCCCTTCATTCCCCTTATTCTCAGTCACTGTGAAGCCCTTCTTCCATTTTACTTTCACTTATGGGGCCCTTCTCACCTTTCAGTTGGAACTAGATGATCTGAAAGGTCCCTTCCAGCCCAAACCGTTCTATGATTGCAATTCCCTGGCATTCCCCTTAGTCTCTCCACCTCCCCCGAGAGCTCTGCCACCAGGCTGAGCACACCATCCATCCACCTGCTCTCACCTCATGTAGCCGGTATCTGTGCCGCCCTCCGATGGTAGCAGCAGGCTCAGGCACTCCCTGCGACCCGAGAGCTGAACAGCTGTATTTCTCTGGGTAGGCGCTCAGTTTGGGTAGCTGCGTTCTTTTTGGCAAGAGCTTTCTTGTGGTGGAGGCCATGGCTAGGTTTGTTGTCAAGGAGGAAGCCAATAGGTGAGGTGGTCTGCTGAGTTGGGAGGGAGGCTTTCCATCAGAAGAGGGGGTGGCCAGCAGGGACAGGGAGGTGATTGTCCCCCTC
>NW_011256996.1:0-511 GCF_000146605.3 Meleagris gallopavo
CCACCAACATACTCACGATGGGAAAGACAACGAGCTGGCCAGAGGGCACCAGGGAGGCCACCGGTGCCACCTGGGACACCACCATGTCCAGCAGCCAGGGGGCCTGCAGGGGAGAAACGGGGACGTTGTGGGACGTCCTCGTCAGGGCTGAGGCGCTCGGGACTGGAGGAGCCCGAGGCAGGGAGAGCTGACAGCAGCACAGCACCTGCACAGCCTGAGCAGCCGGCCAGCTCCTGGGGGGCCGTGTGCGGGCACTGCAAGGGTCACGAGACTGCCCGGGCCACGGAGAAACCTACAGCTCACCTTGAAAACAACTTTTCTGAATTTCTCTTTCCCACAGATCTTCTCCAGGAAGTCGTAGTAGTATCTGACTTCCAAGGTCATTCCTTGAAAGAGGAGCACTCCTATGTCCTTCAGGACAAAGGCAACGTTCTCCCCACTTTTCAGGCAGCTGGAGAGGAGGGCCACAGTGTTCTGGACGCAGCTCTTCCCTCTCTGCCAGGTCACAGAG
>NW_011256997.1:0-629 GCF_000146605.3 Meleagris gallopavo
AGATTTACCGTGTTATTTGGATATCAGGAAGGAGTCAAGATTAACAGAGCAGTGGACAGAGACAGTGAGCCTTTTTCTTACAGAAACGTGTCTTCCTGAGATTTTTGCACATAAAATGTGCCACTTCCAGATTATATAACTTTCAGATGACCTACAGGGCACCTTAATATTCTCACCGCATCAAATGGAGCCAAAATCATGATTTAATTCTTTAACTGTGTTCATCCATACTCTGGGTTTAGTTGGGGAGAAATTAAAATGAAGGCCTCTACTCTCTTCTGTTAAACGCATTCAAGAAGACTGTAATGTTATTTGCCATCCAGCTTGACAGACAGAATTCTTGTTACTCCCATTTCACATATTAAATCATAGTTAGCCTTTTCCTGAAAGTCAAAGGGGAAGGCAAGGATTGCCATGGCCAGTAGGCGCTGCTGTGGGTAGGAAAGATTTTATGAGGCTTGAGAAAAATCTGTCTGCCTGGTGTGCACCCGGGAAAATAGGTCCATACTCATCTGGCAAATATCTTCCAGTCTCATTACTGCTGATGTCAATTGATGTGGATTTGCAATAACACAATGAAACGGGTATTGAAGGAACAGGTGTGCAGGTGGTCATTACATCTGTACCTT
>NW_011256998.1:0-531 GCF_000146605.3 Meleagris gallopavo
TATGGGCGGCGTGGACAGTGGGATCGTGTGCACCCTCATCAAGTTTGCAGGCGATACCAAGCTGAGTGGTGCAGGTGACACGTTAGAGGGAAGGGGCGCTATCCAGAGGGACCTGGACACGCTTAGAGGTGGGCCCATGGCGTCCTCGGGAAGTTCACCGAGGCCGAGAGCAAGGTCCTGCATTTGGGTCGGGGCAATCTCGAGCACGGATACGGGTTGGGCGGGGAACGGCTTGAGAGCGGCCCCGTGGAGAAGGATTTGTTAGCGTGAACTGAGGAGAGATTCAGCGTGAGGTGGCAAGGTGTGCTTGCTGCCCAGAAGGCCCCACCCAGGCCTGGGTTGCATCAAGAGAAGCGTGGCCAGCAGGTCGAGGCGATTGCGGCCCTCTGCTCTCGTGAGAGCCCACGTAGAGCACTGTCTGGTTGTGGAGCCCTCAGCACAAGGAGGACGTGGAGCTGTTGGAGCAGGTCCTCGCAGATGATCGGAGGGCTGGAGCACCACCCCTAGGAGGACAGGGTGAGAGAGCTGGGG
>NW_011256999.1:0-521 GCF_000146605.3 Meleagris gallopavo
TAGGCTGGGTGCAAGACTGTCTCTTGGTCAATTAGGCTTTACAAATATGTGCTGGGGGTACATCTGTGGGGAATGTCTCTTGTCTTGTTCTGGTGCCTGAAATGTCACCTATGTGTAATACGGCGAGAAGAAATTTGGCAGCAGCTCCTCTGCTGAACAAGATTTGCAAGCTACCGGTCTGTTCTGCAATGGTTGTACAGATCTTCAGCAGGAATAAATTCAGTCGGACTAGTTTTTCCTCGGTGCACCGCTGCCAGGACCCCACCATACAACAGATCTTTTGCATTCACATCTATGGGAGGAGCTACAAGTGCAGCCTCCTAAACTGATGCAACGCCCTTTCTCTGTCTGAAAGCTCAACAGTCACCCCTCCTGCCGCTGAAGAGCCATTGGAGGATGATGCTGCATGCGGAATTCCTTTTGCAGGGAGCTGTAAATGAATGACTTAACCAAGACACGATATAGTGTAGGAATCCTAGAGCCAAGCTCACTTGTGATGCCGTTGGCACAAGACCACAGAT
>NW_011257000.1:0-479 GCF_000146605.3 Meleagris gallopavo
AACACTTCCCCTACTGGAAGATTTAAAAAGTAGAGCCTCTCGTTGCTGCTTACCGTAGGTTTTTCATCTCTAGAAACACAGGTGTTTGAATAGTGCTATTTTTCATGGGAGATGTGCCAGAATGTACCTGATGGACTATTTGCTGGGCCTTTCTACCACCCGAAATGTTACTGATATGATGGTAGTTCAGAAAGACTGTGCTGTGGATTTGTTTCCTGGACTCACATGAGAAGGATGGCTGTGGAGATGTTGGTCTTGGGGCAGGGGTTGTTAGAAGCTTTTGGGAGTGGCCTCTAATCGCTGACCATGAAACGAATTGTAAGGCTCTGCGTGCTCAGGTGGGAGCAGAGCGAGGCCAGCAGGGAAGGCTTTTGAAAAATCCCTGTAATCAGTCCAACATAAAAAGATGTTCTTCTTCAGCTAGCTCATAAATACCTGAAATTATCATCAGCCAAGGAGGCGGCTCAGGTGTGCTTGTG
>NW_011257001.1:0-523 GCF_000146605.3 Meleagris gallopavo
TCTACAGCAGCTATTCCAAAGGCCCATCGATACCCTTTGGGATCCTTAAAATATCCCCTTCTGAGGTAATCAATACCAAGTATGCATGGAGCCCCTGGGCCAGTCACAATAGGGTGCTTTTGCCAGTCTTTACCAGTGAGGCTGATTTCGGCCTCCAACATAGTTAGCTCTTGGGAACCTCCAGTCACCCCATGAATATAAATTGATTTTGTCCCTTGGTGACTCGAGGGCATTAGAGTGCACTGTGCACCAGTATCCACCAGGGCCTTATATTTTCGTGATTCTGATGTGCCAGGCCATCTAATCCACACAGTCCAATAAACTCTATTATCCCTTTCCCCCCCTGGCTGGGGGCAGGGCCCCTCTATTTGTTACCTTCATTGTCTGCAGCAACTGGAGCAATCACCTTTTTGGAGAAGTTTCACCTTGGTGGTTGATTTGTCTTGTAACTCTCTTACCCGTGCTTGAAGTTCAGGAGTTAGGTTGTTTATGCCACTCCTTCATATCTTCTCCATGGTCACGT
>NW_011257002.1:0-403 GCF_000146605.3 Meleagris gallopavo
CATCACTGCACGCTGTCACAAACATCGGCCACATCACTGCACGTTGACCACCAAAACCATGGTCCACATCACTGCATATTGACACAAACACGACCACATCACTGCACGCTGTCACAAACACAGCCACATGACTGCCTGTTAAATTAGACTGGTAGCATGATCCCGTGTGCCATGCCTCACTGGTGGAACAGTACTGCCGAAGTATGAACAGGAATGCTGCCAGCTTACACTCTAATGTAGGCTACAAATTAGGGGCAAGAGCTTTTCAGCTTAGTGCATGGAAAAAGTCACTGTTCATGTAGGAAATTCAGCACCTCTCTAAGCCTAGAGACAAAGGGAAACTGTAGAACATTCCTTATGTTTCCACTAGTTGGCTAAAGAATTAATGTACCTAACATACCAC
>NW_011257003.1:0-406 GCF_000146605.3 Meleagris gallopavo
TGTTTCCACTAGTTGGCTAAAGAATTAATGTACCTAACATACCACGAATCTGTAATGAATATGTAAAGCTGAACAGTGAAAACTGACACAAGAATGGAAGCGGTAGCTGTATGATGCTACTAAGAAACAGTCTAAGAGGATTTCTTGATATTCTAGATGCTCTGAAGGATTGCCTGTAGACTTCCTCCCGTTTAGAGCTGCAAATCATAGAAAAATCACCCTCTCATATCATAAAAGGAAGCAATTGAGGTGTACTCCAGGCAGCAGCAGAAGTGTCACAGGACGTCATCCAGCCACAGGGGCAATTCCTCCTGCTCCAGGCTTCAGAGGGCTACGGTTGTCAGGTGGCAAGTCACAAGCATCTTCAGGGCTTGGGCAAAAGCTGTGCCCACCAGCAGACAACTGC
>NW_011257004.1:0-411 GCF_000146605.3 Meleagris gallopavo
TCTCAACTTCTACTATTCTCCTGAGTCTTCTCTCTTTAGTCTGACAACGGTAGTCCTGGAGTGGATTTGATATTCTCCATCTTCTTTCTTTTATTATTGTTATTCATTCATTCATCTCAGTGTTTTCCAGAGCTGTGTTTGCAGGACACAATGCCTTCAGGTGCACGGACACAGACATTGGTGCCAGTGCCAACGCCCCTGTGACTAATGCCCAGCATCCACTGCTCTACCTGCTGAATGTGCTGAATATGCTGAATAACCTCCTCCAGGTGGCTCCAGCGCTCCTAAATCAATGACCACGCTTCAGGTCATGATTACAGCAGGCAATCTGGACACATGCTCTCGCCACTGCTCTCCAGATTTCCCCATCCCTTGCATTTTGTTCATTCAGATACCTCCCAACTATCTGGC
>NW_011257005.1:0-632 GCF_000146605.3 Meleagris gallopavo
TGCGCTGCTTGTATGCAGGTAGGTTTGCGATGTGATCCGACTCCCCCATGCTGACCATCCACAGCTAGATCAAGTTGCTCAGAGTCTGAGCCAGGCTCACCTTGAAAGGGCCAGCACATCCACCATGTCTCTGGCAACCTGTGCCGCTGCCTCAGCACCCTCACTGTACAAGACATTTTCCTTAGATTTCACCTCCATTTTCCCTTGTTCTTTCCTTTAGGTATTGAAAGGCTGTTACCAGGTTCCCTTGGAGCCTTCACTTCTCCAGGAGGCTGAACAGCCCAGCTCTCCTTGCTTACAGGGAGAGGGGTTCCATCCTTGGGTTCGTGTTTGTGGCTGTACTCTGGATGCACTCGCACAGCTCCATGTCTCCCTGCACTGAGGACTCCACATCTGGACGCAGCACTGCAGCTGAGGCCTGACCAGCGCAGAGCAGAGGGATGGGGATCTCCTCCCTTGGCCCGCTGACTGCGCATCTTTGGATGCAGCCCAGGATACGGTTGGCTTTCTGGGCTGGAAGGGCCCATTGCTGGCTTGTGTCCAGCTCCCACCCACCAGTACTCCCAGGCCTTATGGAGCAGGACTACGCTCAGTCCTTTCATCCCTAGCATGTTTGGTGGTGGGTGTTCCCT
>NW_011257006.1:0-583 GCF_000146605.3 Meleagris gallopavo
GGCCCGCTGACTGCGCATCTTTGGATGCAGCCCAGGATACGGTTGGCTTTCTGGGCTGGAAGGGCCCACTGCTGGCTTGTGTCCAGCTCCCACCCACCAGTACTCCCAGGCCTTATGGAGCAGGACTACGCTCAGTCCTTTCATCCCCTAGCATGTTTTGGTGGTGGGTGTTCCCTCATCCCAGCTACCTACCCTGCACTTGGATTTTGTGGCCACTGCTCAGCCTGTTGAGGTCTCTGTGGATGGCATCCCGTCCCTCTGCTGTGTCACTGCACCCCACAGCTTGGTGTCCTTAGGGTGCACTCAACCCCACTGTTGATGTCCCTGATGAAGGGGAAACCCAGATGCTTGTACCAACTGGGCGTAGAAGCCCTTGGGAGCAGCCCTGCGGAGGACTCGGGGATCCTGGTGGACAAAGAGCTGGACATAAGCCAGTAGTGTGCACTTGCAGCCCAGAAGGCCAACTGTATCCTGGGCTGCATTCAAAGAGGAGCGACCAGCAGGGAGAGGGAGGTGATTGTCCCCCTCGACTCGGCTCTGGTGCGGCCCCATGTGCAGCACTGCGTCCAGGCCTGGGGCTCCA
>NW_011257007.1:0-547 GCF_000146605.3 Meleagris gallopavo
TCTCTGTCAGGTTGGTAATAGCCTCTGCCTGCCTTTTTCAGAGATCTTTGGAAACTTCTGACTACTTCTAATCAAGTTCTCTCTCTCTTTCTGCTGTAGTGGTGAAGGTCAAGCATCTCTCCAAGTTACTGTACCTGACACTATTACAGAATGGAATGCCAATATCTTCTGTGTTGCTGATAGTGGCTTTGGGCTTTTCTCATTTAGCTACACTTAGAGTCTTCCAGCCTTTCTTTGTAGACCTTTTCTCTGCCATACTCTGTGATCCAAGGAGAGATTTTCAGCCTGAAAGCCATCGTCTTCAACTACCTCAAGGACTGTATCCAAGTGAGTATTTCCCAGTCCCATATCCTATTTTAGAGCAAGAGTACGAGCCTAAAGGCAAGCTATTAGTTATATACTGGTATCTAGGACACAAAGAACAGTCTCATCTTTTGTGACTCATGATTTAGTTCCTTTGATCAGTGCCTGATGCTAATTCTGTGACAATGTATGTTTGTACGCCTCAACACACTCAGGTGCACACCACCCTCATAGAGACTCCAGA
>NW_011257008.1:0-480 GCF_000146605.3 Meleagris gallopavo
CAGCCACACAGCAGACAGCCTGCTGCTCTCCTGCTCTCAAGGAGGCTGCTTTCTACAAGAGGGGAAAAAAAGAGTCCTTATTCTCTCATGCACATTGGTGTTACAGGCTGACTTAGAGAGCTGTTCTGAAGATATCCTTGCTCTACTGACCCAATAACAAAGAAGGACACAAAACTCGCAGCTGCGGCGTCTTTACCGCCTGCCGAGGAAAAGATTCCTCAAACTTGAGCATCGCTCCACTTGCAGGCGAGGGAGCAGGAGCTGAAAAGGACAGGGGACATAAAATAAGGGAAAAGCTTAACAGAGAGCAGATCTGGTGCGGACAGTGACACAAGCTGTGTCTCAACAGCACTGCCTTAGCGCACGCCTACATTAGGCACACCTACCTTGCAAGGGCCACACAGGAAGCTTGGGACACAGGCACCTATTGCTCCCCGAGTCCCAACTCCATTGCTCAGCCGCTCCTCCATGTTCTGCAAC
>NW_011257009.1:0-307 GCF_000146605.3 Meleagris gallopavo
CCTAACTCTAAACTACCTAAAAGCAACCTACGCCTAACTCCAAACTACTAACAGGAACCTACGCCTAACTCCAAACTACTAACAGGAACCTATGCCTAACGCTAAAACTACACTTAACACTAAAACTAAGCTAACGCTAAAATCAACAACAAAGCCCAGAAGCGGGACCTAACTCCTACAGGGGAAGATGGAACTGGGGCCCGCAGAACCGCAGAGGAGCAACAAGGTGGAGGAGGAGCAGATGTGAAGCAATGCCACCCAGCTAATGCTGGGGCGGGGCCGCGCAGCAGGTAAGGAGCCCAGCGCC
>NW_011257010.1:0-307 GCF_000146605.3 Meleagris gallopavo
ATTGGCCACCTCTCCCGTTCAGCGACATCCAAGGCCAGTTGGACAGCCTTGACCTCTGCAAATTGGCTCGATTCTCCTTTTCCTTCAGTGGCCTCTGCAACTTGTCGTGTGGGGCTCCACACAGCGGCTTTCCATCTGCGATGCTTTCCCACAATACGACATGATCCATCTGTGAACAGGGCATATTTCTTCTCATTTCTGGTAATTCATTGTATGGTGGGCCTCTTTAGCACGTGATACTTCTTCTCCTGGTGATGTTCCAAACTTTTACCTTCTAGGCCAGTCCATGATCACCTCTAGGATTCCT
>NW_011257011.1:0-545 GCF_000146605.3 Meleagris gallopavo
CATTGCTGGCTTGTGTCCAGCTCCCACCCACCAGTACTCCCAGGCCTTATGGAGCAGGACTACGCTCAGTCCTTTCATCCCCTAGCATGTTTTGGTGGTGGGTGTTCCCTCATCCCAGCTACTGACCCTGCACTTGGATTTGTGCCCACTGCTCAGCCTGTTGAGGTCTCTGTGGATGGCATCCCATTCCTCTGCTGTGTCACTGCACCCCACAGCTTGGTGTCCTTAGGGTGCACTCAACCCCACTGTTGATGTCCCTGATGAAGGGGAAACCCAGATGCTTGTACAAAGTGAGCGTAGAAGCCCTTGGGAGCAGCCCTGCGGAGGACTCGGGGATCCTGGTGGACAAAGAGCTGGACATAAGCCAGTAGTGTGCACTTGCAGCCCAGAAGGCCAACTGTATCCTGGGCTGCATTCAAAGAGGAGCGACCAGCAGGGAGAGGGAGGTGATTGTCCCCCTTGACTCGGCTCTGGTGCGGCCCCATGTGCAGCACTGCGTCCAGGCCTGGGGCTCCAGCACGGGAATGATGTGGAGCTTTTGGAGC
>NW_011257012.1:0-505 GCF_000146605.3 Meleagris gallopavo
TTCCCAGGAAAGCCTCTGGGGGGAAGGAGAGGGTCAGCCTGCTGACTGGTCCGGAAGTTAACAGCAACGTCCTCCCTGCCATTCCTCCTCCCTGAGGCCGTTTGTAACTATTTTCTTACTGCTAGGTAGAATCCCAGCACTCCAGTCAAACATACCTTGGCTTTGTCAAGTTAGTCAGAGAGCATGTTCTCGACAGCAAGGTGGAAAACAGCTGGCCCAGGGCAACAGCAAGGAGATGATCAGTGCCATAACATCGCCAAGCCCACAGCCCTCTGGCATTATCACAGACCCTGGCCACAGAGCCCCTCTCCATTCCATTCTATGCTGCTTTTTACTCAGACTCAGCACACCAAGCTCCCCTGTTGTTTACTGACAGCTGAGGCCGCAGGTCACGCTTCGTAGGGAACTTTCACACCACAGATTATTCACTGCATTCCACCCTGCAAGTTTACCATCTCTCAAAGGTGACACTTCAGTAAGTCACCTCTGGTAATACTCCACAGTA
>NW_011257013.1:0-503 GCF_000146605.3 Meleagris gallopavo
TGAATTTGAGCTAAGAGGCAGTACTTCCTGTAATTGTACATGGAGAAGAGACACTTCTCTGACTTTAAACCTGTTATGCTTATTAGGCTGTCTGGGACTTATGGCTTCTGGTTCTGAAATGTTAATGAGTTAAGCGGATCTCAGGTCTAACTTTTGAGATGAGGGAATATTTGCCCTTCCTGTGGTGCCTATGAACACAGTTAAGGCACAAAGAGGCTCTATTGTATCAAGTAAGACAAGAGGTTGTAAAATTTGGGCTAGCATCTTCAGTTCCACCACAGTACTTCCCATGACCTGACTGGATGACTTGCAGTCTGAGCTAGCATGGAGGCCCTCTACTCTAAATCAGGGCCTGAGAACTTTGTGGTAGCTGGGTGTTTGTTATTTCCAGCAGGATATCTGATGACATCTACCTATCAGCCCACTATGTTTTCACCTGTTTCTTCAGCTGAAGAGAAAGTGCACAAGTATTTCACAAAAACCTGGCTATGGGATTTGTATTC
>NW_011257014.1:0-746 GCF_000146605.3 Meleagris gallopavo
CTGTCTCGGGACTTATGGCTTCTGGTTCTGAAATGTTAATGAGTTAAGCGGATCTCAGGTCTAACTTTTGAGATGAGGGAATATTTGCCCTTCCTGTGGTGCCTATGAACACAGTTAAGGCACAAAGAGGCGTCTATTGTATCAAGTAAGACAAGAGGTTGTAAAATTTGGGCTAGCATCTTCAGTTCCACCACAGTACTTCCCATGACCTGACTGGATGACTTGCAGTCTGAGCTAGTATGGAGGCCCTCTACTCTAAATCAGGGCCTGAGAACTTTGTGGTAGCTGGGTGTTTGTTATTTCCAGCAGGATATCTGATGACATCTACCTATCAGCCCACTATGTTTTCACCTGTTTCTTCAGCTGAAGAGAAAGTGCACAAGTATTTCACAAAAACCTGGCTATGGGATTTGTATTCTATTGGGTGAGTAGACTGAGTAGTGGGAGTCTAGTTAGGGTGACCTGGAATGGCAGCAGATACAACCAGATTTAAATCATAAGCTACCAAGGAAGACGCTAAAATACACATATTATGGGTTTCATACCTACCAGATTTTTCTTGTTGGAGCTGATGTCTGCATCAAATATATTTTCCTGTACTAGATGACCATGCAGAGAAAGTATCCATCCAAGGGATGTGGCTGGCATGAAAATAGAACAAAGTAGGCATGATGTGATAAAGCAGCTTGTTTACTTCCTGCAGTCTGCCTGTGCTGGCTCTGTGAATCAGCAGTTCACAAAGTAGG
>NW_011257015.1:0-553 GCF_000146605.3 Meleagris gallopavo
CCACGTGTTGGTCTTCATAAATGCTCTGTTCAGTGCGGAGGAGTTCAGTGACAGCCCTGTGCTCCGTGCGCACCTCCACGTCAGGTGCTGTGCTGTCATCCTGGCCTCTGCTGCCATCTGTCGCCTGGCTACAAAATGAACTGAGTGCTGGCAGGAAGGTTCAACCTCTGCTGTGTCCACCTGTGACGCTGTGGCCAGCATTATAAAATAGGAGGCATTCCTTTTGGATCAGCCCTTGCATAGTTATGAAAAATTAAGGTTTGTAATGGCTGGCTGAGTAAATTGGTGGCTGCTAGAGAGGGGCACAACTCTAAAATAACAGTAGTTAGACACTGGTAGCTTTCAAGGCCAATTTAATAACGTGGCTGTATTGGGTTATTTACTTATTTAATGTTATCTTTCATTGTCGTATTTCCTGAAAAGTCTTCAGGTCTGGCATTCTAGGCTTGATTTTGAATCTGCAAACTCTAGTATTCTCGAGCAACTCCATCCTGTAAGTGGATTAGATTTCATACTCCATTGTAAAACTGCTTTTAAGAATTGGTATTGCAAG
>NW_011257016.1:0-717 GCF_000146605.3 Meleagris gallopavo
TCAAGCAAGCTACGCAGGACTGAGTCACAGTTTGAACTGATCAAAAGCTGCTTCGCAAGAGAATGATGCAATATCTCACCATTCCCATCCCTAAAGAAAACGTGGTCCGACTGCTCAGCATCTGCAACTTCTGTCCTTGGAACCCACCAGTTCAGTTTCTTGGAGGTAAAAAATCCATGATGGCTTTGACACAGTGTTTCAGAAAACTTTCAGGAACAGTATAAATCAACAAACACACGAGAAGCAGTTTTGTAAAGAAATTTGCATGTACGTTGCCTTGTTGATGAGGCTGGTTTCTTAGTCCTCATTTCGGCCCATTTGTGCTCACCGGTAGCCCAAAGGTCTTTGCCAATTGCCTTTTACTAAGCAAAAATGCACTCTTCCTAAACAAAAAGGGAAGCAGATCACATTCAACCTCCCGCAGTGTCAGGTTCAACAGGAGACAGTTACAAGCCAGTGGAACATAATGATGTTGCTCCCTTGAAAGGGGGAGTCTATCAAAAAATCAAGATAATAGTCATGCAGAGGAGAACGTGCCTAACTGACTACGAATGTATACAGTCATTATCCTTCAGAAATGCATCCAGATACACAAAGCTGGTTCAACCCCTTAAGGCTACATAAGAGTTTGTTTCGGTGGAGACCTTCAGCCTAGCCTCAGCAACTACCCCACCATAAATATAGATTGGCCTTAAAAGCTTGCAGTTTGTTGGGGGG
>NW_011257017.1:0-614 GCF_000146605.3 Meleagris gallopavo
CCCAAAAAGACTAGATGACAAGACCAAATTGGACACTTGCAACCAAGAATAGGACATCTTCTCCCACAATACCACTTGTCTCCCTAGGATAGGACATTTTCCCTAAATGCTATGGCAGTTCTGCTAAGAAATACTCCTTTCCTTCCCTAAATGGGACATATGCACCCACAAAGACCACGACTCCGAGAAATTCCTCCCAGTTCCTCCCAATTACACTCCATTACATTCCTCATCATGACACTTACTCCCAGACTTTTGGCATTTTACTGCGGAAAGACCATTTCGATCCAGAATATATGCCATTGGCCCTCACAAACACCGATTGCCTCACAAAGATGTGGCACATCCCACCAGAAAGACCATTTCTAGCCCCCAAAAGATGGCATTTACTCCCAGAAACACCAGCTTTCTCACACATTCCTCACCTTTTCCCCCCACATAAGACCTTTTCACCCAGAAATGACAGTTCTCTTAGGAATACCTCCCAATTCCCACTAATCAGCTACACTACACTCCGCACTATGACACTTTCTCCCCAAACTAGGACATTTTCTCCCAGAAAGGACGCTTTTTCCCCCCGAAGTACACCGTTGGCTTCCAAAAAGAACACATTC
>NW_011257018.1:0-468 GCF_000146605.3 Meleagris gallopavo
ACTCTGGATGCACTCGCACAGCTCCACTGTCTCCCCTGCACTGAGGACTCCACATCTGGACGCAGCACTGCAGGTGAGGCCTGACCAGCGCAGAGCAGAGGGATGGGGGATCCTCCTCCCCTTGGCCCGCTGACTGCGCATCTTTGGATGCAGCCCAGGATACGGTTGGCTTTCTGGGCTGGAAGGGCCCACTGCTGGCTTGTGTCCAGCTCCCACCCACCAGTACTCCCAGGCCTTATGGAGCAGGACTACGCTCAGCCTTTCATCCCCTAGCATGTTTTGGTGGTGGGTGTTCCCTCATCCCAGCTACTGACCCTGCACATGGATCTGTGCCCACTGCTCAGCCTGTTGAGGTCTCTGTGGATGGCATCCCGTCCCTCTGCTGTGTCACTGCAGCCCACAGCTTGGTGTCCTTAGGGTGCACTCAACCCCACTGTTGATGTCCCTGATGAAGGGGAAACCCAGATG
>NW_011257019.1:0-562 GCF_000146605.3 Meleagris gallopavo
CACTCTGTAATTTTCATGAGCACACGAGGTCATAGAATCACAGAATCACAGAGCGTCCTGGGTTGAGAAGGCCCACAGTGATCACCTAGTTTCAACCTCCTGCTACAAGCAAGGTAGCCAACCACCAGAGCAGGCCGCCCAGAGCCACATCCAGCCTGGCTTTGAATGCCTCCAGGGATGGGGCATCCACAGCCTCCTTGGGCAACCTGTTCCAGTGTGTCACCACCCTCTGGGTGAAAAACTTTCTCCTACTGTCTAACCTAAACCTCTCCTGTCTTAGTTAAAAGCCATTCCCCCGTATCCCATCACTATCCACCCTCGTAAACAGACGTAAACGGAGGTCAGCTGCTACTCTCCCATTCTTTTGACCCCTTCAGTCCAACAGCAATGAATACTGGATTAATTTCCTTTATTTCTATGTAGGCAAGAAAATAAAAGAATATCTGATAGTACAGACCAAGAGATTTGAGCCTTTGCTTTTTACACCTCCCGTAGCAGTGTCTCTATTTGTCCTCTCCTCCTCAGCAACACAGTGTTCTCCCTGACGCAGAATCACAGAATT
>NW_011257020.1:0-786 GCF_000146605.3 Meleagris gallopavo
GTAACCATTTCTGCCCACCATGCCTGTGAACTGCTTGCTCTGCATACAAAGCTTTGGAGCGTAGAGAACAGTGGAAAATTACCGGGTTAAGGTAGCGTGGGTAAACAGCCTTTCCCCCTCCTGCTTATACGCTCCCTTCAAGTACTGGCAGGCCACAGTGAGGTCTCCCGGGAAACCGGTTTGAACATCGTGTTGTTTGCAACGTTAGCTATTCCATCTGGGATGTGGCTGTTTGTAACACTAGCTATTCCATCTGGGATGTCAGTGTCAAAATTCAAACCATGTCGCCCGGTATGTATCGTGAGGAATAAAGGAATGCCACTTTCTAACACCACACTGGAGTTAGAGAGTTTTCTTCCCGGATTTCCGATGACAGTTGGTCATTGCTGCGGTGTGGGTGGGCATAGTACGACTTGGCCATAACGTGCCTATTTGCTGTACTCTGCCACAAAGGCCTCGTGCTTTTCTCTGGTCTCTCGGAGCTCCATCTTCTTCCCAGAGCTGTCGGGGGGAAGCAAACGCTGCTCAGCTGGATGTACAGAGAAGAGGGGAGAGACATCCTGCCCATCTCCAGCAGGGTCCGGACCCAAAGAATTGCTGTACGCTCTGAGACACCCTCAGGCCAAGGGCCCAGCTCCGCTGCCATGACGCAAGGGCGGCTCACTGGCCTGGGGCTGGGCCCAGCCCAGGTAGGGACCCTCCAGGCAAGATGCCTGGGTGTCCGTGCTCCACCAAGGGAAAGACGGGTCTTTCTGGGGTAGAAAAAGAGAGCCAAGAGCCAGCAGA
>NW_011257021.1:0-446 GCF_000146605.3 Meleagris gallopavo
GAGCTGTTCCACGGTTCCTGCAGACAGGGAGATGCTCCTAAGTACTGCTCTGCAGTCAGAGCAGGGTCTGCAGGGCACAGCTGGTGGCACAGAGGTATGATGGGGGTCTATGGGTGACACAAGAAGGAGATGCGGGAAGCAGCTGCTGCAAGGCACAGCTCCAGGGTGCAGAGATGGGGCAGAGACAGGGAGCGAACTCGCGACACAAAGGCTGTGCAGGGCGAATTTGGGCTGCCCAACATCTCTCCCTCCATCCAAGTGCAGATGTCTTCCTGTGAGCAAATCACCTGTGCTCCCCTCCCACCCAGCTCAGCCTCCGCCTTCTGAGCCCTAGGGACAAGCCACGAGCTGCTCCTCTGCAGCCACAGCTCTGCACAGCAGAGTTCATCTCTCCGGACATGGACTCATGTTGCTGAGAGATCCAGGAGGCTGAGAGTTACACTCTG
>NW_011257022.1:0-489 GCF_000146605.3 Meleagris gallopavo
CGGGCAGCGCAGCTCACACAGGAGGTGCCTGGACCCAGCTGCCAGCCGTCCTTGGGCAGGGCCCTCTGTCCTCGTGGCAACGCACTGTGACAGCATAAAGGCTCCAGGAACCCGGCCGACGTCATCTGTGCTGCCACGTGCTCTGTGCTGCCACGTGCTCTGCCTGGCCTGGAGAAACCCTGAGGGCTGCCTGGGCAAAGCCCCAAAGAAATGCGGCTTCTCTCATCGTTCCCACAAACCTACCCTGGAGCTCCAGTCATTTGGCCGCCACGAGCACGTTGCCGTGTGCTGGATTCTCAGCTGTTTCTGCCACGCTCTCATTTCTGTCTACTAACAGCACACTGAAAGGAAGGAAAATAACCGAGGGACCACACTCCATCATAACCCAAGGCAAGGAAGGCTGAGACAGAGAGCAATCTTAGGTGAAATCGCTCCTTATCTGAAACGCCATCTCAAGCTTCCTGTGCTCACCCTCAACGATTATCACAG
>NW_011257023.1:0-651 GCF_000146605.3 Meleagris gallopavo
ACAGCTGACTTCAACTGGCCAAAGGGGTGCACTGTGACATCATGCTTAGCCATCTTCTGGGTGAAACCAGAACCGTAAGCTCGTGTACCGACACATAACCCTCCTTTCTCTAATCTTACATTGATCAATCTGCACCTGAATGTCCACATTATGGAAATGTTTGAAGAGAGGATCATTCCGTTCAGGAATATTTTTTGTTCTTTTTTGATTGTTTCCAAACTAATCAAAACTTTCTTCCAGTAATAGATACGTTGCCCAGTGCATTCCCTCTGGTCACAGAAAAATTTCAGGCTAGCACCCTGTTGAGGAAAAGAAATAGAAGCTACCTCAACAAATTCAAATCAAGTCTTACTAACACTTATTCTTTCCTGGTTTAGTTGTTTTCTTGAAAAATTCAAGAATTGTTCTCTCACACCTGTGATAAATTTCAGGAGGTCTCTCTCTAGAGTTATCCGAAGTAACATGAAGAGAGAAAACAACACTGCAGTTCAATCTCATGTTAAGAGGTAGTGAGGGAGAGTGTACCTGATAGCCTGACTAGAGAAACCGACTTACCTGACAAAGTTCACGGCAGCTCTCAATAGTACCTTCTCACCTGATTTTGTTTACTTTGTGCGTTCAGTTACACAAGGAGAGAAAAAACAGACTGTA
>NW_011257024.1:0-367 GCF_000146605.3 Meleagris gallopavo
AGCTCTCCTTGCTTACAGGAGAGGGGTTCCATCCTTGGGTTCGTGTTTGTGGCTGTACTCTGGATGCACTCGCACAGTTCCATGTCTCCCTGCACTGAGGACTCCACATCTGGACGCAGCACTGCAGCTGAGGCCTGACCAACGCAGAGCAGAGGGATGGGGGATCTCCTCCCTTGGCCCGCTGACTGCGCATCTTTGGATGCAGCCCAGGATACGGTTGGCTTTCTGGGCTGGAAGGGCCCATTGCTGGCTTGTGTCCAGCTCCCAGCCACCAGTACTCCCAGGCCTTATGGAGCAGGACTACGCTCAGTCCTTTCATCCCCTAGCATGTTTTGGTGGTGGCTGTTCCCTCATCCCAGCTACTGAC
>NW_011257025.1:0-503 GCF_000146605.3 Meleagris gallopavo
CAGCTGCAAAAGTTTCTAGGTGCATTGGGTTATCGGCGTTCTTTTATACCTCACCTAGCGCAGCTGCTAAGACCACAGTCTAGACTCACAAAAAAGGGGCAGCTTTGGGATTGGGGGGAAACAGAACAGGACGCTTTTCAACAGGCGAAACTGGCAGTTAAACAAGCCCAGGCATTGGGTCTATTTGATCCTACCCTCCCAGCCGAGTTAGATGTTCACATCACTCAAGATGGCTTTGGTTGTGGCCTGTGGCAACAACGCCCGAGTTCTGTTTGGACCCCCATTGGTTTCTGGTCTCGGGTTTGGCACGGAGCAGAAGAGAGATACAGTATGATTGAAAAGCAGTTATTGGCTGCCGATTCAGCACTGCAGGCAGTAGAGCCAATAACTGAAACGGCTGAAGTTATAGTCAAGACCACTCTGCCGATTCAGGGGTGGGTAAAGATCTGACCCACCTTCCGAAGACGGGGTGGCCCAAGCACAAACAGTGGCACGATGGGTCG
>NW_011257026.1:0-512 GCF_000146605.3 Meleagris gallopavo
TTGAGGATGGCCTGGGGACGATTCATTAACCGACAGCCCATCTTCTCTAGATGGCGAAGGACTGTAATATCACTGTCACTTTGGACCCAAGGTGTTGGTACCCGGACGACCACCACTTGGGGGTAAGCAGTAATAAGCTCCCCGTTCACCCGAAGACCTAAAGAAGGAAAACAAAACCATTCCAGTGGTGAGCACTAAAACAGCTTCTTCTCAGTCATGCAGCTTCATACACTACTTCTAGATTGTATTAAGGCAC
This sequence comes from Meleagris gallopavo, assembly GCF_000146605.3. NCBI lineage: Eukaryota > Metazoa > Chordata > Aves > Galliformes > Phasianidae > Meleagris > Meleagris gallopavo. Next base: position 257 of record NW_011257026.1, read on the forward strand.
ATAATTTTTAGGCCATTTCCCAGGACAAAAAACTTTTTGCTAGATTGAATTGCCAACCTTCCTCTGCATGTTAGCTGTACACTACAATGACAAGAGCAGTAACAATAACTCAGGAAATGCTTGCCTCTCACACATATGTCTTGCCTACATGATACAGTTTCTACCTTTCTCAGGTCCACTTATATTGATTCCTCTGCTTGTGAAATCGTGTTACACCATCACCAAAGTAATTGAGATAAATATGACACTTTAAAAA
>NW_011257027.1:0-439 GCF_000146605.3 Meleagris gallopavo
GATGGAGAGAAAGGGAGGACTGCTTTTCTTAACTGGAGAACAGATGGAAGCGTTGTGTTGAAACGGAAACAGAAGTTTACCTTAAGAGGTTTGGAGCCCACACAATGGCTAAGTTCTTAGCATGCATGTTTGTGATGGAGGAGCTCCCAGCCAGATGAGCCAGGTGTCTCATCAGGTACTCCAGTGTCCTGGAAAACAAGAGAGGCAGTGTTCAGCACCAAGGAGCACGCCGTGCTGCCATTCACAAAGCAAACCTCAATTCATGCTGGTTCTTGTTATTGCTACTGTCACTGAAGACCAAGTAGATCCAACTTGACTCAGTGCCACGCTGCAGCACCAAGGCCCAGCACGAGCACAGCCCGCAGCCATCAGCTGCACCAAGCGTGCCCCCGTGCCCAGGAACTGAGCCAATAAATTCACCCCGTGTAGCCTTCAACCG
>NW_011257028.1:0-639 GCF_000146605.3 Meleagris gallopavo
CTGTCTCCCACGACATCCTTATAACAAAGCTGAGGAAGTGTGGGATAGACGAGTGGACAGTGAGGTGGGTTGAGAACTGGCTGACTGGCAGAGCGCAGAGGGTCGTCGTTGGTGGTGCAGAGTTTGGCTGGAGACCTGTAACCAGTGGTGTCCCCCAGGGGTCTGTGCTGGGTCCGGTCTTGTTCAACATCTTCATCAGTGACCTTGATGAGGGGATAGTGGCCACCCTCAGCAAGTTTGCTGATGATACGAAGTTGGGAGGATTGGCTGACACGCCTGAAGGCTGTGCTGCCATTCAGCGAGACCTGGACAGGCTGGAGAGCTGGGCAGTAAGAAACCGGATGAGGTTCAACAAAAGCAAAGTGTAAGGGTCTTACACCTAGGGAGGAATAATTGCATGCACCAATACAGGCTGGGGGATGAGCTGCTGGAGAGGAGCTCTGCAGAGAGGGACCTGGGCGTCCTGGTGGACGACAGGTTGGCCATGAGCCAGCAGTGTGCCCTCGTGGCCAAAAAAGGCCAATGGCATTCTGGGGTGCATTAAGAAGAGCGTGCCCAGCAGGTCGAGGGAGGTGATCCTTCCCCTCTACTCTGCCCTGGTAAGGCCTCATCTGGAGTACTGTGTCCAGTTCTGGGCTC
>NW_011257029.1:0-548 GCF_000146605.3 Meleagris gallopavo
ACAAACCTGTGCTCCTTGCTCGGAGCACATGGCTGCACTCTGTGCACGATGTTGCTTACCACCAGAGAAGGCTCAGGTACCCAACAACATTTTGGCTTCCATCTTGTCTGATAACTGCTCATTATGCACAGCCCTCATCTTTGCTTTGGTTTGGTGAGGTGGGGACTGCCATTGCTTCCTCAGTCCCACAGACCCCTTCCCATCCCACACTGCCATGGGAGATCAGGTTCTGGACCACCTGAGGACCCAAACATCCAGGAGTCTTTGGGTCCTGACGAGATGAGTCCCAGAGTTCCGAGGGAATTCACCGCTGCAGTCACCGAGGCACTCTCAATGGCTCAATTCAGAAGTCGAGGTAGTCAGGTCAAGTCCCTGGTGAGGAGAAAAAGGTGACAGCACACCTCTTAGGAAGGATAGAAAGTGTGACGCGGGGAACTACCAGCATGTCAGTCTCACCTCTGTGCTGGTCACGGATCATGGAGCAGATCATCCTGGAAGTGACTCTCAAGCACACATTCCAGTGCGTCACCACCTGTGCGTGAAAAGCG
>NW_011257030.1:0-573 GCF_000146605.3 Meleagris gallopavo
CTGGTGTGCCAGAACCCATCATCAGTGCTGAAGACCAAGAAGGCATTAAATGTATCTGCTTTGTCTATATCCCTATTTGTAAAGTGATGATTCTCACCAAGTAATGAACAGCTGTTCTCTCTGATCCTACTTTTGTTGTTAACATAATTTAAAAAAAAAACAACATCTTTTTATTGTCCCCCACAGTATTGGCCAGCTTCAGCTCTAACAGCTTTGGCCACACAATTTTTCACTGTGCAAAGGCAAACAGTATTTCTGTAGTCTTCCCATGTTGCCTGACCTTGTTTCCAGAGACCGTACACTTTCTTTCTCTGCCTGAGCTCTAGAAGAAAATCCTTGTTCATCCAAGCCATCTTTCTGCTCTGCCTGGTTGGCTTCTGATGTTTTGGAACTGCCTGTTCCTATCCTCTCTGGAAGTGATACTTACAAAGTAACCAGCACTGTTAGACTCCAATGCCTTCAAAATAATTTCCCAGGGGACCTTGCTAACTAGTTTCATGAATAGCCTAAAACCTGTTCTCCCTGTATCCAGGGCTCAGGTTTTGGTGGTCACTTTTCTTCCTATCATCAAAG
>NW_011257031.1:0-738 GCF_000146605.3 Meleagris gallopavo
CAGCTTTGGCCACACAATTTTTCACTGTGCAAAGGCAAACAGTAGTTTCTGTAGTCTTCCCATGTTGCCTGACCTTGTTTCCAGAGACCGTACACTTTCTTTCTCTGCCTGAGCTCTAGAAGAAAATCCTTGTTCATCCAAGCCATCTTTCTGCTCTGCCTGGTTGGCTTCTGATGTTTTGGAACTGCCTGTTCCTATCCTCTCTGGAAGTGATACTTACAAAGTAACCAGCACTGTTAGACTCCAATGCCTTCAAAATAATTTCCCAGGGGACCTTGCTAACTAGTTTCATGAATAGCCTAAAACCTGTTCTCCCTGTATCCAGGGCTCAGGTTTTGGTGGCACTTTTCTTCCTATCATCAAAGATTTTTAATTCAACCATACCATGATCACTATGGTCAAGACAGACACCAATCGCCACCTCAACCACAAAGTTTTCTCTGTTTACAAGCAACACTCTAGGAGAGCACCATTCCTCCTTGTCTCCCTTAGACCAGGAAGTTGTCATCAACATCAAGAGTCTCCTGGGCCTGTTTCTATCAGCTGTGTGACATTCCTACTTAATGTTTGGCAAATTAAAGACAAGGGCAGTTGATCTAGAGGTCTCTCTTAGTTCGTTTAAGAGTAATTCATTGGTATCATCATCCTGGATGAGTAGTCTACTGCCATAATGAAATCTGTCTTAACTGTTCCATCGGTGTAGTGATATTCTATGCCAACAAAACTCACCAGAATAAG
>NW_011257032.1:0-485 GCF_000146605.3 Meleagris gallopavo
ATCTCCTTGCAGGAAGATTTTAGCACAGACAACCACAAACTTCTGGTCTTCAAGCGTAGTTTCTTCAGTTTGCCTTTCTGCTGCTACAGTGTTGTGCCATTTCTGCAGTCAGCACAGATCTGCAGTGCCCTTTCCCCTCTCCTCCATCACACACAGCCCTTCATGCAGCCCCATTTAGAGGCAGAAGCCAACCACAGCTCACAAGAGCTTCTTACCTGGGGAGGCTTTCCGTTTCCCCATGCCCAGCACCATCCCCAGGCCGCTCAGGCTCCGTCCCTACAACAACAGATTGTGTGTTGATTTCACAGACACCAGGAGCAGCGTTGTCCTGTCAGCCCATGTCCACCCCCAAAAAACAAAGACACTGTTCTACAACCACAACAGAAACTGATGTTTAAACTGCAGCGCACTCACAAAAAACATTACAGTCCTGTTCCCACCCACATGGTAGGTGAACCCCAATCTGCCTGACGGCTCTAAATTCT
>NW_011257033.1:0-514 GCF_000146605.3 Meleagris gallopavo
TGGTCTTCAAGCGTAGTTTCTTCAGTTTGCCTTTCTGCTGCTACAGTGTTGTGCCATTTCTGCAGTCAGCACAGATCTGCAGTGCCCTTTCCCCTCTCCTCCATCACACACAGCCCTTCATGCAGCCCCATTTAGAGGCAGAAGCCAACCACAGCTCACAAGAGCTTCTTACCTGGGGAGGCTTTCCGTTTTCCCCCATGCCCAGCACCATCCCCAGGCCGCTCAGGCTCCGTCCCTACAACAACAGATTGTGTGTTGATTTCACAGACACCAGGAGCAGCGTTGTCCTGTCAGCCCATGTCCACCCCCCCAAAAAACAAAAGACACTGTTCTACAACCACAACAGAAACTGATGTTTAAACTGCAGCGCACTCACAAAAAACATTACAGTCCTGTTCCCACCCACATGGTAGGTGAACCCCAATCTGCCTGACGGCTCTAAATTCTGCCAAGCATCAGCAAACAAAATGCTATCTCCGGCAAAAAGCTGAGACACACTTTTTTGCCTCTCAAA
>NW_011257034.1:0-612 GCF_000146605.3 Meleagris gallopavo
AGGAAGCACCAGCCAAAAGGGTTTCTCCTGGTTGCCCACCCACGTATGATTCTCTTACTGCAGCGCTCATGGTAACCATTGGCCTCAGCAGCTTGTTAAGCAGGTTGTGTCTCGGATGGGTGCCACTCAACGAGCTTTGAGCCAAAAATCGATGCAGCTTCTTACAAGGTGTCCTTTGCTAAACTTGCGGTGCGGAGACCTTGCTCAGGTACCTTGAGCCAGGTTGGACACGCAGTGATGGGCAGTGGATTCTTCTGCTCTCAGCAGTCTGGCTTCTTTTCAGGCTAACATTGGAATGCAGTCATCCTCCACCCGTAAAATTTGCAAGCTGAAGACAACTGGAAACATGCCGCGGATAGTGTCCTAATTAGATTGTTCTCGAGCGGGGAAGCACGACAGTACTCAATATGAGTGATCAAGCTTCACTTTATTGTTGCACACATAGAGTTTACATAGGTTTCCGAAACACCTGTGTTTGCTTACTATTGGTGCACAATGTTGGCTGCTAGGTGGGCTGCTCAGCCTTAACCAATGCTCAGTCAGCTGCTAAGCCAGTTTCCTGTCAGCCCCCACACATCCACAGAGCACAGCTGTTTACATGCTGCCCCAAGG
>NW_011257035.1:0-508 GCF_000146605.3 Meleagris gallopavo
ACTGGACTTCTTCCTGGCTAGGGGCTTCCTCGACACTGGCTTGTCTCATCGAATCATAGAATGGCCTGTGTTGAAAAGGACCACAGTGATCATCTCGTTTCAACCCCCCTGCTATGTGCAGGGTCACCAACCAGCAGACCAGGCTGCCCAGAGCCACATCCAGCCTGGCCTTGAATGCCTCCGGGGATGGGGCATCCACAACCTCCTTGGGCAACCTGTGCCAGTCACGATTCTTATGTAGAACAGATAGAAAGGCATGTAGATTTCCACTGCCATGTAGGGGCTAGCTCTGCTTCCCTACTGTGCCTGTACCAAAACTGAATGTATGAAATAAACTAATGTTTTACCTACAAGACTTTGCTGTACTTTTGATGTTAATATTAAGTTAGGTTGTAGAGTAGATTCTGGATGTGGGTTTTTTTTGTATTTTTAAGATTAGTATTTTTTTTTTTTCCTGTTTACTTAAAACTACACAAAACGCTTTCCTAGTCGTTTCATTTCTTGATCA
>NW_011257036.1:0-465 GCF_000146605.3 Meleagris gallopavo
AAGGAAGATCCGGGTAATTATAGGCCTGTCAGCCTCACCTCTGTCCCTGGAAAGGTGATGGAACAGCTTGTGCTGGATACCATCTCCAGACAACTGGGAGAAAAGGAGGTCATCAGGAGTAGTCAGCATGGGTTCACCAAGGGGAGGTCGTGCTCGACCAACTTGGTGGCCTTCTATGATGCTGTCACATGCTGGGTGGATGGGGGGAAGAGCGGTAGATGTAATCTACCTTGATTTTAGAAAGGCATTTGATACTGTCTCCCACGACATCCTTATAACAAAGCTGAGGAAGTGTGGGATAGATGAGTGGACAGTGAGGTGGGTTGAGAACTGGCTGACTGGCAGAGCGCAGAGGGTCGTCGTTGGTGGTGCAGAGTCTGGGTGGAGACCTGTAACCAGTGGTGTCCCCCAGGGGTCTGTGCTGGGTCCGGTCTTGTTCAACATCTTCATCAATGACCTTGATGA
>NW_011257037.1:0-500 GCF_000146605.3 Meleagris gallopavo
GAAACTTAGAGCCAAAGAAGGGTTAAGTCCTTTCAAATACTGTACAAAGGGCCTTATGTTGTACAAAAGGGGATCTCTACCCAACTAGGGAGTGAAACACTAACTGAGCATGTGATAAGTCTACAGGAATAACTTTGGGAAATAGAGAAACTGGTTCTAGGAACTAGAGCCCAAGGCCTTGGCGGCCTGATACATAATATTTTACAAGGAGATTATATGTATATTGCAGATCTCTTTCAGATTTGCCCCTGGAACCAAGGTGGGTAGGTCTGTTCCAGGTGCTGCTAATGCCCCACACAACAGTAAAAATTAAAGAACAAACTTTGTGGATACATCATACTAGAGTTAAGAAGGTCCCTCGAACACAATGGGAACTGAAGTCAGCTGGATCCTTAAAATTGTAAATCCAAGGACAGTAATACGGGCTCTTATAATTGTTAGAAATGTTCATTTAGTTAAGTGCAACATTTGATGTAAATACTTATGCATCTCTTGTAAAA
>NW_011257038.1:0-501 GCF_000146605.3 Meleagris gallopavo
TCTCAGAGAAGCCACCTTCATTTCCGCTCTCCTCTCTTTCTGTCTTTTCTTCTTGCTGTAAAGCAAGAAACATGGGTACCACAGAAGCAGATAGCAGCAAAAAGACAAAGGAAATTTGGCTAGGAGGCCTCTCAGGGAATATTTCCAGTGGGACATACAGAAGCCCAGTATGTAGTTAATGGGAAAAGATGGGGCTACACATTCTGGCATGTCCTTGCCTTTGGACTTTGTAGCCTTCAACTCTTTTTGCCTCTACACAGAAGGAAAACGCAAAGCAAACTGTAAGCAAACTCAATGTGATTGATAAGGGAAGCAGCTCACCAGGGCAGCTACCACAGCATCTTCTTTTCTCTTAACTTTGAGGTCTGTAACTGCTTACGTGGTGCTGGGCAGGCCCAGGGTGTGCTGTTGGAGTTAGCACACCATCTCTGCTCTGTTGCAGAATCCTCTGAGCCTTCTCCCCATTGCACTCTACCTTCACTTGTTCTTGGCAGGCCACAG
>NW_011257039.1:0-469 GCF_000146605.3 Meleagris gallopavo
TTTTCTTCTTGCTGTAAAGCAAGAAACATGGGTACCACAGAAGCAGATAGCAGCAAAAAGACAAAGGAAATTTGGCTAGGAGGCCTCTCAGGGAATATTTCCAGTGGGACATACAGAAGCCCAGTATGTAGTTAATGGGAAAAGATGGGGCTACACATTCTGGCATGTCCTTGCCTTTGGACTTTGTAGCCTTCAACTCTTTTGCCTCTACACAGAAGGAAAACGCAAAGCAAACTGTAAGCAAACTCAATGTGATTGATAAGGGAAGCAGCTCACCAGGGCAGCTACCACAGCATCTTCTTTCTCTTAACTTTGAGGTCTGTAACTGCTTACGTGGTGCTGGGCAGGCCCAGGGTGTGCTGCTGGAGTAAGCACACCATCTCTGCTCTGTTGCAGAATCCTCTGAGCCTTCTCCCCATTGCACTCTACCTTCACTTGTTTCTTGGTCAGGCCACAGCTCTGCTTTTTG
>NW_011257040.1:0-483 GCF_000146605.3 Meleagris gallopavo
GGGATGCTCTGGCACAGGACGTGCCTCTCACCCAAAGCTCCTTCCCACCCTCCCAAGAAAAAGCAAACCAACCGCACCGCCACCAGCACAACCCCGCAGCAGACAGCAGGGAATGCAAACAGCTTCACGCTGCTCTCCTTCACTCCCTTCCTAACTGTGAGCACACGGATAGGAGGAAGGATGGGATTGCAGGTTGACCTCTGCTGAGGTGAGTGAGAGCTGACAGTGTTGCTCTGTGGTAGATTTGTTCATGTTCAGTGCTCACAGAAACTCACACAACACTGAAGGCCTTGTAAAAGTCTGGCAGGTGATGTCAGTTGCTCTTCCTTTTCCCACTGATGCTGTCACTTCACTGTAGAAGGCCACCAAATTGAGCAGGCTGCATGTCTCTGTTTCCACGGTTTCTGCATTTCCTTCTTGTTGCCATCTTTTCCTCAAAGCAAAAGAATTTGGAGGTAACCACCTACAGTTACGTGAGCGATT
>NW_011257041.1:0-459 GCF_000146605.3 Meleagris gallopavo
AGCCCTCTTTTCCCTTCTGCTTACCTTTTCTTTCTTTCTTTTTTCTCTTTCCTCACCACCTGAACGGTTGTTTGCACATCAGTTCCAAGCAATCTTGTTTTGGCTCAAAGCTTGCTTCCAGAGCTATTTCTTGTGATGAGACTGACTTGCCTAGGAGATGAGTGATGGGTGTTGCCGTGTGGCAATCAACATCACCGTGTGGACGATTTTAGCTGTTTGCCTTCGGAAGAGAGTGCTCAGGACTATTTGCTGGCGGAAGATCTAGCCTGTGACCAGTAACTCCAGCTTGCTATGGGAGATTGGGGGAGAATCCATTGCATCCTGTGAAGGCAAGATACAAGTGGGCGCCCCCCTGTTCCCTCTTATCTGCTGGCAAGGCCTGGAAGATGGGAACAAAAGGAGTTCCTGCCGAGATCCAAAAGCCAGAAGCTGTCACTCCAAAACAACGGACTCGAGCAC
>NW_011257042.1:0-564 GCF_000146605.3 Meleagris gallopavo
ACAAGAGCTCTAGAGGAGCTCTTACAGGAGGCTCAGAGAACATATGTTAGGAGGGAGAATGAGGAAGAAAACAGAAACTAAATTGATGGTTTCCACAGTGGATCGAATAATAAACAAAGGTTTGATAATAAGGGGAGTAAGGTAGAAGGAAGGTCAAGTCCCGGAAGTGGGCAGAGGGAAGAAAATTCCAAAGATGTCGATCCAGACTTCAATCAGAAAGGGGTGAAAAGAGGTGTTTCAGGTGTGGAAAGCTAGGACATGTAAGGAGAAACTGCCCAGACTGGGGGAGAGAAGAGAAGCTCCAAGCTGCTTTAAATTCAGAATAGGGGTGTCAGGGGTTCCTGGAAAATTGGTCCCACCAGGAGCCCTTGGTAAATATGAAAGTGGGACCTGAGAAGGAAGAAGTTGTATTTTTCATTGATACTGGGGCAGCTCGGTCATCGCTGGCTCATAAAGTGTCAGGACTCAAATTAACCGATGAGACTCTAAGAATAACAGGGGTAGAGGGAAAGGGGATGACAGTACCACGTTTTGAAAACACTAAGTTGAGTTTAGGGAGTAAGA
>NW_011257043.1:0-545 GCF_000146605.3 Meleagris gallopavo
CATATGTTAGGAGGGAGAATGAGGAAGAAAACAGAAAACTAAATTGATGGTTTCCACAGTGGATCGAATAATAAAACAAAGGTTTGATAATAAGGGGAGTAATGTAGAAGGAAGGTCAAGTCCCGGAAGTGGGCAGAGGGAAGAAAAATTCCAAAGATGTCGATCCAGACTTCAATCAGAAAGGGGTGAAAAGAGGTGTTTCAGGTGTGGAAAGCTAGGACATGTAAGGAGAAACTGCCCAGACTGGGGGAGAGAAGAGAAGCTCCAAGCTGCTTTAAATTCAGAATAGGGGTGCCAGGGGTTCCTGGAAAATTGGTCCCACCAGGAGCCCTTGGTAAATATGAAAGTGGGACCTGAGAAGGAAGAAGTTGTATTTTTCATTGATACTGGGGCAGCTCGGTCATCGCTGGCTCATAAAGTGTCAGGACTCAAATTAACCGATGAGACTCTAAGAATAACAGGGGTAGAGGGAAAGGGGATGACAGTACCACGTTTTGAAAACACTAAGTTGAGTTTAGGGAGTAAGACAATAACAGGACAATTAT
>NW_011257044.1:0-491 GCF_000146605.3 Meleagris gallopavo
AAACCGCAATACAAGGAAGGAGAAGAAAGCAAAGCAAAACGAGGTCGAGAAATACAACAGGAAAGCCAATGAATTCAATGCACTAGCATGGCAGAGCAAAGAAGCCTAGCAAAGTAAACAGATACAAACGCTCAGCAGGGCTTCGCAATGGAAAGAAAGAAGGAAAATTTAACAGCAGTGCAAGGCCACGATGCCAACAAAAACCAAAGAGCAAACCAAAGCCAAGCAACACCACAAAAAAGTAAAAGAAGGACCAAGTGCTGAAATGCCAAGGAAACCAAAGCAAAAGCACTTGAAATCCTCACAAACAGAGGGGAATACGCTTAGGAAAGGAAAAAGCACTTCCAAGAACAGAAACAGAAGGGGAAAAAAATCAACACCACTGAAAAATAGCCCAATGCATTGCAATGCAGAAGGAGCAGGAAACCAAGGCAGAAACCACAGAAAAACAACACGGAAAACCAACCGAGGAAACCAACATCAACCCATGA
>NW_011257045.1:0-415 GCF_000146605.3 Meleagris gallopavo
GCACAGATGACCACCGAGTGTGCAGGAGGCCAAAATCTGGCCACCGAGTGTGCAGGAGGCCAAATCTTGGCATCCGTGCCCGGGAGGAGGAAAGGGTAGCTACTGGGCATGCTGCTGCCTCCACCACACATGCACCTGCAGGGTCGCCAGCCCAGAAGGAGTCTGTGGCTGCCAGTCGGAACCAAACACCTCTCTGGAGGAAGGCAAAGCACTGGCAGTCATGCCAAGGAGGAGGGAAGGGTAGCTACCGGGCATGGATCCGCCCAGCCAGCAGAGGAAAAGCCTCCAGGCCAGCACAAGGCAAGAGGCAAGGATGCCCACGAGGCGGGGACCCACCTGGGAAACCGAGAAGGAGCTGCAAATGCAGCAAGCACTGCACAGAAGCCTAGAGAGGGCAGGAGGAATGGAAAAACTC
>NW_011257046.1:0-482 GCF_000146605.3 Meleagris gallopavo
TGCTGGCCACAGCGTCACAGGTGGACACAGCAGAGGTTGAACCTTCCTGCCAGCACTCAGTTCATTTTGTAGCCAGGCGACAGATGGCAGCAGAGGCCAGGATGACAGCACAGCACCTGACGTGGAGGTGCGCACGGAGCACAGGGCTGTCACTGAACTCCTCCGCACTGAACAGAGCATTTATGAAGACCAACACGTGGATGTGAGCGCAGTGAGGCTTCAGCAGTGGCAACAGCGATGCAAAAGACAAACCACCCAAACAGCCAGATTGTTTTTTCTTTTTAACCAAGCACAGCATGCAGGCACTCGTTCAACACTGGAAAAAAGCATAGCTAATGGTGGTAACCGTGTTGAAAAACAGAGTTTTGTAGCTGAGAATTCACTCTATGTATCTGTTGTCATTTCTATGGAAATAATAGGAGGCATTCCTTTCAGTAGCAATCTACGTACATCATCAATGAGCCATCATCCTAGTAATGCAG
>NW_011257047.1:0-509 GCF_000146605.3 Meleagris gallopavo
TTTCATCAATGCTATTGCAACAGGAAATGCGGGAGGCCGTCCGGGTGCCACAAGCATCCAGTAAATCAAAGGATTGCTGCTACTCTTTCCAATAGAGCCTACAGGTGAAATGGCAAAGCTATAATCTGTGTGTGCAAAATCAGCCGCACTCTCTTTCTCGGAGCATGGAGCTATAAAGAGAGCCAGAGTGGAGCAAGGAGTGAGGGTGAGAGAGCAGCAGAAAACAAAGACTGACTGACTTCAGGGTCCGTGTTCCCTCCCTGCTCTGTGTTTCAGCTTTGCCTCCTCAGCGAGAGATGTCGTGCTGCAGACCCTGCGTCCCGTCCCCCTGCGGTGCCTCTGGCCCAACCCACTGGCAAGCAGCTGCAGTGAGCCATGTGTCGCCCGCTGCGCTGACTCGACTGTGGCCATCCAGGCCTCCCCCGTGGTGGTGACCCTGCCGGGCCCCACTCCTCCACCTCCTTCCCTCCACGAGCACAGCCGTGGGATCCTCTCTGTCAGCGGCTGTT
>NW_011257048.1:0-642 GCF_000146605.3 Meleagris gallopavo
ACAGGTGGACACAGCAGAGGTTGAAGCTTCCTGCCAGCACTCAGTTCATTTTGTAGCCAGGCGACAGATGGCAGCAGAGGCCAGGATGACAGCACAGCACCTGACGTGGAGGTGCGCACGGAGCACAGGGCTGTCACTGAACTCCTCCGCACTGAACAGAGCATTTATGAAGACCAACACGTGGATGTGAGCGCAGTGAGGCTTCAGCAGTGGCAACAGCGATGCAAAAGACAAACCACCCAAACAGCCAGATTGTTTTTTCTTTTAACCAAGCACAGCATGCAGGCACTCGTTCAACACTGGAAAAAAAGCATAGCTAATGGTGGTAACCGTGTTGAAAAACAGAGTTTTGTAGCTGAGAATTCACTCTATGTATCTGTTGTCATTTCTATGGAAATAAATAGGAGGCATTCCTTTCAGAGCAATCTACGTACATCATCAATGAGCCATCATCCTAGTAATGCAGTAATACTAATAATAGGAACAGAAAAAAACAGATTCTCAGAATACCTTTGTGGGGATGGAACAACAAAACCAACGCTGCAGTCAGCTGCAGTTATTCCCCGGAATGAACTGATAGCAGCAGAAAGGTCATGGCCACTTCCGACACTCAAACTGTACCAGCATTCAGAGCACGCAGCC
>NW_011257049.1:0-690 GCF_000146605.3 Meleagris gallopavo
GTAATGAACATCATGCACCCCATGTTGGTGCGCTGCTTGTATGCAGGTAGGTTTGCGATGTGATCCGACTCCCCCATGCTGACCATCCACAGCTAGATCAAGTTGCTCAGAGTCTGAGCCAGGCTCACCTTGAAAGGCAACCTGTGCCACTGCCTCAGCACCCTCACTGTACAAGACATTTTCCTTAGATTTCACCTCCATTTTCCCTTGTTCTTTCCTTTAGGTATTGAAAGGCTGTTACCAGGTTACCTTGGAGCCTTCACTTCTCCAGGAGGCTGAACAGCCCAGCTCTCCTTGCTTACAGGAGAGGGGGTTCCCATCCTTCGGGTCGTGTTTGTGGCTGTACTCTGGATGCACTCGCACAGCTCCATGTCTCCCTGCACTGAGGACTCCACATCTGGACGCAGCACTGCAGGTGAGGCCTGACCAGCGCAGAGCAGAGGGATGGGGATCTCCTCCCTTGGCCCGCTGACTGCGCATCTTTGGATGCAGCCCAGGATACGGTTGGCTTTCTGGGCTGGAAGGGCCCACTGCTGGCTTGTGTCCAGCTCCCACCCACCAGTACACCCAGGCCTTATGGAGCAGGACTACGCTCAGTCCTTTCATCCCCTAGCATGTTTTGGTGGTGGGTGTTCCCTCATCCCAGCTACTGACCCTGCACTTGGATTTGTGCCCACTGCTCAGCCTGTT
>NW_011257050.1:0-478 GCF_000146605.3 Meleagris gallopavo
CCTTCACTTCTCCAGGTGGCTGAACAGCCCAGCTCTCCTTGCTTACAGGAGAGGGGGTTCCCATCCTTCGGGTCGTGTTTGTGGCTGTACTCTGGATGCACTCGCACAGCTCCATGTCTCCCTGCACTGAGGACTCCACATCTGGACGCAGCACTGCAGGTGAGGCCTGACTAGCGCAGAGCAGAGGGATGGGGATCTCCTCCCTTTGCCCGCTGACTGCGCATCTTTGGATGCAGCCCAGGATACGGTTGGCTTTCTGGGCTGGAAGGGCCCACTGCTGGCTTGTGTCTAGCTCCCACCCACCAGTACACCCAGGCCTTATGGAGCAGGACTACGCTCAGTCCTTTCATCCCCTAGCATGTTTTGGTGGTGGGTGTTCCCTCATCCCAGCTACTGACCCTGCACTTGGATTTGTGCCCACTGCTCAGCCTGTTGAGGTCTCTGTGGATGGCATCCCGTCCCTCTGCTGTGTCACTGC
>NW_011257051.1:0-344 GCF_000146605.3 Meleagris gallopavo
GTTCCCTTAAAAGTATCACAATACTTGTTTCATTCCAAGATCATTTTCCATCAGGGACCTGATGGAGTGACGGTTGAATCTCCCCCTCAACTCTGCCCTGGTAAGGCCTCATCTGGAGTACTGTGTCCAGTTCTGGGCTCTCCAGTACAAAAAAGACAGGGATCTCTTGGAAAGAGTCCAGCGGAGGGCCACAAAAGATGGTGGAAGGGCCTGGAGCATCCTCCCCTATGAAGAAAGGCTAAGTGAACTGGGTCTGTTTAGCCTTGAGAAAAGACGACTGAGAGGGGACCTGATCCAGGTTTATAAATATCTGAGGTGTGGCGGCCATAGTGGTGAGGCCAGTC
>NW_011257052.1:0-489 GCF_000146605.3 Meleagris gallopavo
CCCCTTCCCATCCCACACTGCCATGGCAGATCAGGTTCTGGACCACCTGAGGACCCAAACATCCAGGAGTCTTTGGGTCCTGACGAGATGAGTCCCAGAGTTGCGAGGGAATTCACCGCTGCAGTCACCAAGCCACTCTCCATGGTATTTCACAAGTCGAGGCAGTCAGGTCAAGTCCCTGGTGAGGAGAAAAAGGTGACAGCACACCTCTTAGGAAGGATAGAAAGTGTGACGCGGGGAACTACCAGCATGTCAGTCTCACCTCTGTGCTGGTCACGGATCATGGAGCAGATCATCCTGCAAGTGACTCTCAAGCACACATTCCAGTGCGTCACCACCCTGGCGTGAAAAGCTGCCTCCTAATAACCAACCTAAACCTCCCCTGTCTCACTTCAAACCATTTCCCCTTGTCCTATCGCTATCCACCCTCCTCAACAGCCGTTCGCCCCCTCCTCGCTTATGCGCTCCCTTCGAGTCTTGGAAGCTGTC
>NW_011257053.1:0-379 GCF_000146605.3 Meleagris gallopavo
AGGTCCCCTCTCAGTCTTCTTTTCTCAAGGCTAAACAGACCCAGTTTACTTAGCCTTTCTTCATAGGGGAGATGCTCCAGGCCCTTCACCATCTTTGTAGGCCCCTCCGCTGGACTCTTTCCAAGAGATCCCTGTCTTTTTGTACTGGGGAGCCCAGAACTGGACACAGTACTCCAGATGAGGCCTTACCAGGGCAGAGTAGAGGGGGAGGATCACCTCCCTCGACCTGCTGGACACGCTCTTCTTAATGCACCCCAGAATGCCATTGGCCTTTTTGGCCACGAGGGCACACTGCTGGCTCATGGCCAATCTGTCGTCCACCAGGACGCCCAGGTCCCTCTCTGCAGAGCTCCTCTCCAGCAGCTCATCCCCCAGCCTG
>NW_011257054.1:0-512 GCF_000146605.3 Meleagris gallopavo
TTCTTTCTCAAGGCTAAACAGACCCAGTTCACTTAGCCTTTCTTCATAGGGGAGATGATCCAGGCCCTTCACCATCTTTGTGGCCCTCCGCTGGACTCTTTCCAAGAGATCCCTGTCTTTTTTTGAACTGGGGAGCCCAGAACTGGACACAGTACTCCAGATGAGGCCTTACCAGGGCAGAGTAGAGGGGGAGGATCACCTCCCTCGACCTGCTGGACACGCTCTTCTTAATGCACCCCAGAATGCCAGTGGCCTTTTTGGCCACGAGGGCACACTGCTGGCTCATGGCCAACCTGTCGTCCACCAGGACGCCCAGGTCCCTCTCTGCAGAGCTCCTCTCCAGCAGCTCATCCCCCAGCCTGTATTGGTGCATGCAATTATTCCTCCCTAGGTGTAAGACCCTACCCTTGCTTTTGTTGAACCTCATCCGGTTTCTTACTGCCCAGCTCTCCAGCCTGTCCAGGTCTCGCTGAATGGCAGCACAGCCTTCAGGCATGTCAGCCAATCCTCCC
>NW_011257055.1:0-463 GCF_000146605.3 Meleagris gallopavo
GGCTCCTGGCTGAGCCGGGCGGCCCCGAAAGAGCGGCAGCGATCGCGCGGGTCGAGGTGCGTTGCAGCCCGGCACGGAGTCAGGCGGGCGCTTCGCTTCTCGTCGGCTCCGATCAGCAGCGCTGCGCTGAGCTGCTGCCCCGCAGCTGCAGTCCCCACGTGCCGGTTTCCGTCTGTCTGTCGGTCCCCGTGCGGAGCTCCCTGAGCTGCGTGAAGCCGACGGGGAGCCGCTTCGCGTTGGCCCCGAGGAGGGAAGCCGTGAGGGGGGAATGACTGTTAGGCTGGGAGCTGGTTGGGAACGCGGTCATTTCTCTCTTTGTTGCTCTGAATGGTAACATTAATGTTCAGCGTTCGTTTTTCTGTGTTTCGGCCTGCGGTCAATTCTGCAGCTCCAAAGACCCCCATCCCCGTGCCCACCTCAGTGCAAGGACGGGCACCGCAAATGGCCGCGTCATAGGACTGCA
>NW_011257056.1:0-499 GCF_000146605.3 Meleagris gallopavo
GAGGTTTCATTCTCTTGGCTTGTTTAATTGTGGCACACGTGTCACAGTCATGAATGATTTGCGCAATAGCATCCATAGTTAAATCCACCCCTCGGTCTCTAGCCCACTTATATGTCGCATCTCTCCCTTGATGGCCTGAGGTCTCATGGGCCCATCGGGCTAGAAATAATTCACCCTTGTTCTGCCAGTCCAGATCTATTTGGGCCACCTCAATTCTGGCAGCTCTGTCTACCTGATGGTTATTTTGCTGCTCTTCAGTAGCCCTATTCTTGGGCACATGGGCATCTACGTGACGCACCTTTATAACCCATATTCTTTATTCGGGCAGCAATATCTTTCCACAGGTCAGCAGCCCAAATAGGCTTACCCTTTCTTTGCCAGTTGTTTTGCTTCCCACTGCTGTAACCACCCCTATAGAGCATTTGCCACCATCCACGAGTCAGTGTAAACATAAAGCATTGGCCACCTCTCCCGTTCAGCAACATCCAAGGCCAGTTGG
>NW_011257057.1:0-482 GCF_000146605.3 Meleagris gallopavo
GAGAAACAGCCCAGGATGAAGTCAGCTGAGAGCTGAGAACACCCAAATCCAACAGTGGTACCTTCACAGGTCCCTTCCCACTCTCAGCATTCTACACTTCTGTCATCTCTAGGCCAAATGTTTGTGTGTTTTAACTACCAAGAATGAGTGCTACAGTTACACACACTCTCTCTCCCACTTGTCTGTGACTGTATTATAGCTCACCTTTTGTACTCACAGTTTTACAGGGGGCAGACAACCCTCACATCGGCCTCTAAGTGCTACATCATCACTACTGCTTCATATTTGCCAGAGAGCTCTATGGGAGCTCATTTTAACTCCTTTAACACTGTTTGGCATCGTGTGGACAATTTTCAATGCACATATTCATTTACTGTTCCCTATGCTTTTTCTAAACTATCGTACTTTACAGATGGGCAGAGAAAGCAAACTAAATATTTGCTTTAAGGGGCCATGGAACTGACTATTTACAAGGTGAAACC
>NW_011257058.1:0-555 GCF_000146605.3 Meleagris gallopavo
AAAGTCCTCTCCCTTCTATGCACAAAACACGTTTTCACAGGCTCCTGCTGCTACGAGCACAGAGCGATTTTAAACCCAAACAAAACCACCTCCATTCGCGCTTATTTCACTCCCTTATTAAGACCCCGCTTAACCACTCAAGCGGCAAACGGTGGCTCACCACCCTTCAGTTATGGCCCAATATCGCCTTCCTATCCTACTTTTGACCAAGGCATTTTCAAAGAACCTGGGGTTATCCCGACTGAGGCCGTGTTGACCCTCTGTCCTCAAGAACACCACGTCCTCAGGCGAAAGAACGTTTTGGATTAGCGCGGTGAGGCTGGCTCTACGTCAGACACTTCCAAATCGACGCAAAGGTTATCGCCTTGGACGCGTGAACACCACCGACCTGTAGGAAACGGTCCACTGATTCTAATGGTCGACTGATTCTAATGGAACTAGCACGGCTAGCAGCGCCAAAGGGATAGAAATCGCGCGCGGCAAGCGCCCGCGACTGCCACCAAGCGCTTCGGCGTCACACGCCCGCCTCTACACGCGCGCACACACCACACGGGG
>NW_011257059.1:0-453 GCF_000146605.3 Meleagris gallopavo
ACAAAAAAAAAAGAAGAGAGAGACAGAAAAAGAGCTGCTCAGAACTTACTAGTGTTCATTTGCCACCAACAAGTTCTTAGAAGAAACCACATGCAACCCAGTTCTCTCATTTCAGACACTTCAATGAACCACTACCAAAAGGCATAATACTCCTTTGGAGGGGAATCTAGAGTCCTCAGAATTCCCTTACTTTCTTGACATTGTGAGCATATTTTACACATCCACCTATGTATACTTATTACTGATGCAAAACATTTGGGGACTTTTCCCCAGCAAAGAATTTGATAGCTGAAATGTTCTTAGTTCAAACTAACAACTCTTCAAAACACAGTGCTTGGGACAGAAAGGCCAGATATTAAACACCATTTTGTTGCTGGAGAAGGATCTCTTCCTTGCAATACTTCAAATTCCTTCTGTAACCAGAGGGGGATGATTTAGTGTCAGACATGCAGG
>NW_011257060.1:0-496 GCF_000146605.3 Meleagris gallopavo
TTTTAACATTATGCTCAATTCAGTTGTCTGGACAACTCTGAAATGGTAACTTTTACCAGTCCTGATTAATGATACAATTGGAAAAAAAAAGTCTTTGTAATATTCAGATGTCTGTTGAAAAATCTTGTCTAAAAGCACCCAAATTGGACCAGTGCCATCCTATAATAGCCTCAAGGCAAGAGAAGGGAGTGCTGAAAGGCAGTAAATAGGGCAGGGACCTGGTCTGAATATCAAGCTGCCTGTCCCCAAACAAACCCTTGTGCCAACTGAACCTTCCTGATCCATGGATGGATCCCTACAGGATCTAGTCTCGGCTTTCCTTGTGGCTTACATGGTCATCAGGGAAGGGAGCAGAGGGATCTGAGCAGACCCTGACTTGCAGCCCTGTGGGTCACCCCAGAAAAGGAGAGTGGCTCCAGTGACCACACAAAGGCTTACATCCAGATAAAAGGCTAGGAACATGCTTCTCTAGAGTAACACTATCTATATATTTATA
>NW_011257061.1:0-589 GCF_000146605.3 Meleagris gallopavo
TGTATATTGTTATAAATGTATGTTACAGTAACAATAGATGAAAACTATCTGAGCTTTGCTTGCTCCCTAACTAGGAAAAAAAAAACAACAAAAGTCTTGTGCATTAAACTCTTCTCTGTTGTTGTCAGACTTGTATGTTTGATGATGGTGATGGTGGTGGTGTTTTACCTAACACTCCTTCCAGCAGTTCCTTGTGCTTCTTCATGGTGACCTGTGCTTTTTCAGCAACGACTCAAATTCCCAGTTTACAAAGAGATTTGCTTTTGTATGTGTTTATTTCCTTTTTTTATTTCCTTTTTTTAATTATTTTTATTTTTTATTTTTAGGATGGTGGAGCAATATAGTTTTAGATTCCCAACTCTAATTTCACCTCTAGAGACTCATGCTTACCAAGGAAGAACACTTTATAGATTTTCTTCCATGGACCTGCTGCTTCTTCCATTAT
The DNA here is from genome assembly GCF_000146605.3 of Meleagris gallopavo. Taxonomy (NCBI): domain Eukaryota; kingdom Metazoa; phylum Chordata; class Aves; order Galliformes; family Phasianidae; genus Meleagris; species Meleagris gallopavo. Next base: position 446 of record NW_011257061.1, read on the forward strand.
TGATTGTCTGGAAGAGAGATATCAGTGATAACATGTTACAAATATGGAACACACTGCTGCTTTATAGTAGCAAGTATAATCAGTTTAGTTTCAGTTTCAGGTGGTTGTGTGGTTATTTTTGTTTGTTTGTGTTTTCTGTTTTTT
>NW_011257062.1:0-556 GCF_000146605.3 Meleagris gallopavo
AAAGTCCATGAAATAGGTAAGCCTGTTCCACAGTGCAGAAGAATGCTGTGGCAAGGCTGATTCTGCAGCAAGGTGCTTCAGGCAAAGACATGCATCTGAGCTGTTGTCTGGATTCCTGCCTGAGGCCTGGATGAAACATGCTTGGATTAGAGGAATCAGAAGCAGGCACAAGTGATGGCCACTTTGCTTCCTGGTATGATGTTGATTATGGGAAAAGATCAACTTACCCATGCTAAATGGGCCCAAGCAGGCTGCAACTGCCAGCAGAATTAAGACTGTAATCATTTAATTACTTTTTTTTAAATAAGATAAATAAAAAATAGTGTTAAAAGGAGAACGTAGTTGTCATCAAAACATATAATTGAAACTTATTCCAGATCAGTGTAAGCCTCTCGTATTTAAATATCGTTATAATGAAATGAATTCCAGTCTAGTTACTTGCTTCTATGTCTGTAATGCTTCCAATTTAAACTGTTCTAACTTCCCTGGTTGACATGATTGATTACAGTTTTCGACTTGATTAACTTCCAGGAATGCACTGAAGAGAAATGCTGAG
>NW_011257063.1:0-490 GCF_000146605.3 Meleagris gallopavo
AATTATATATGATTCAGGTAAGCTGTTCAATAGAAGAAAGCACATGCTGAAAGTGCCGGCCTACATTTGGGTAAACATGCAAATAAGCAATAACACTAAAGCTAGGCATGTTAACTGACACAAGGCATCTAGATTGACAGCTTGAATAAGTTTCATACTCACACTGATACCCTTGCTTTCACTCAAAGCTGTGCTTTCAAACTGCTCTTTAAAGCAAAATCTGATTTTTTTTTTTATTGCTAGATTTAAGGCAGTCTCTACTGACAGTACTAAGAATTTGACAATTACTGCTGGTAATGGTGATAAACTTTTACATTGGTACTGGTTGTACAGTGATCCTTCAAGGAATTACAAAAGTGCCTAATCTGATACACAGTATATTAAAGAGCCCTCCTAACTTCAGTGGACCCCCACAATACATAAAGATAAGCAAATGTCAAGTTGCATAAAATCCAGATATTACCTGAGAATGGTACAGACAGGAAATAAG
>NW_011257064.1:0-374 GCF_000146605.3 Meleagris gallopavo
GCCACAAAGATGGTGAAGGGCCTGGAGCATCTCCCCTGTGAAGAAAGGCTGAGTGAACTGGGTCTGTTTAGCCTTGAGAAAAGACGACTGAGAGGGGACCTGATCCAGGTCTATAAATATCTGAGGTGTGGCGGCCATTAGTGGTTGAGGCCAGTCTCTTTTCAGTGGTACGTGGAGACAGGACGAGGGGAAACGGACATAAGCTGCAGCATAGGAAGTTCGCACGAATGTGCGTAAGAACTTCTTCACGGTGAGGGTGACGGAGCACTGGAACAGGCTGCCCAGGGAGGTTGTGGAGTCTCCTTCTCTGGAGATATTCAAGTCTTGCCTGAACGCCTACCTGTGCGACCTGGTGTAGGGAACCTGCTTTGGCA
>NW_011257065.1:0-529 GCF_000146605.3 Meleagris gallopavo
TAAATTACTTTTATTTTACAAAGAGCTCTCACTTTGTTATACTCTTCAATGAATACATGCTCTTCAAGGAAATCCTTCACTCCAAAGAAAGTTCACACCACTGAGCTTCCAAACCAGGCAAATCCCATCTGTAAAGGTGCACAGGACACAGTGTGACCAAGATACCAACCAGACACATTCTGCAATGATCCAACTTACTCATTCATGGCTGGTAAAGCAGGCTGTGTGTTTTCCTTAAAGCCTTCTATCTAGAAAACACAACAAGAAGCAGAACAAACTGCATCACATGAGTCAGTAGAAATGGATTTGCCTCCTCTTTCCTCCAAAAGCTGTGTGGGGAAAAAAAAAAAAAAAAAGGCAAAGTTCTCCCTTCTTCCAGGGAACATTCTTGGTAAGAAATCACGATATATATAGCAGCTTGGATTTCAACAGCACTTTCTAGGAACAGCAACCTCAGAACCCACAAGATAGGTCAGAACTGCCACCACATTTTGCAGATGTGAAGAGGAAAAAGAACAGACATAACAAT
>NW_011257066.1:0-527 GCF_000146605.3 Meleagris gallopavo
GGTAGATTACATCTACCGCTCTTCCCCCATCCACCCAGCATGTGACAGCATCATAGAAGGCCACCAAGTTGGTCGAGCACGACCTCCCCTTGGTGAACCCATGCTGACTACTCCTGATAACCTCCTTTTCTCACAGTTGTCTGGAGATGGTATCCAGCACAAGCTGTTCCATCACCTTTCCAGGGACGGAGGTGAGGCTGACAGGCCTATAATTACCCGGATCTTCCTTCTTGCCCTTTTTGAAGACCGGAGTGACATTGGCTATCCTCCAGTCTTCAGGGACCTCCCCTGTTGTCCAAGACCTCTCAAAAATGATGGAGAGCGGTTCGGCAATGACCTCCGCCAGCTCCCTCAGCACACGTGGATGCACCCCACCAGGTCCCATGGACTTGTGGACCTTAGTACTGCCTAGGCGCTCACGCACGTCCTCTTTCCTGACTAAAGGGAAGTCTCCCATTCCCCAGACCCTCTCACTAACCTCCAGGGTGTGGGATTCCTGCAGGGAGCCTTTTCACTGAAGACAGAAA
>NW_011257067.1:0-400 GCF_000146605.3 Meleagris gallopavo
AAAAAAAATAAAAAAATTCAAAAACAAAAAGAACCTCTTCTAGAAATCTCTTTTTCTTGCATTTTTTGGTCTGAAATGTATAAAAAATTTTGGCTTCATTAGTTTTGTTAACTCGTCCATGCCTATTCCCAAGCTACCTTGGGAATAGTTCTCTATTCTCATCTACCACTGCAGATTCCATAAGATCAAGCAACACAGGCAGGTATGTTTGGACTCACAGCTGCAAAAAATGTCCATCTCTCTTAACCATAAACACTGCTTTGGGTTTTTTGTTTGTTTGTTTGGTCGGTTGGTTGTTGGTTTTTTTTTTCACGTCAACCCTGTTGGCAGCTGTGGGACTGGACTCTGAATGGGGCAGACCTGAAGCAGAGCAGGTGGGGTACCCAGGAGGCAAGAACAA
>NW_011257068.1:0-400 GCF_000146605.3 Meleagris gallopavo
ATCTCCAGAGAAGGAGACTCCACAACCTCCCTGGGCAGCCTGTTCCAGTGCTCCGTCACCCTCACCACAAAGAAGTTCTTACACACATTCGTGCGAAACTTCCTATGCTGCAGCTTATGTCCGTTTCCCCTCGTCCTGTCTCCACGTACCACTGAAAGAGACTGGCCTCACTGCTATGGCCGCCACACCTCAGATATTTATAAACCTGGATCAGGTCCCCTCTCAGTCGTCTTTTCTCAAGGCTAAACAGACCCAGTTCACTTAGCCTTTCTTCATAGGGGAGATGCTCCAGGCCCTTCACCATCTTTGTGGCCCTCCGCTGGACTCTTTCCAAGAGATCCCTGTCTTTTTGTACTGGGGAGCCCAGAACTGGACACAGTACTCCAGATGAGGCCTTCCC
>NW_011257069.1:0-403 GCF_000146605.3 Meleagris gallopavo
CACAAGAATGATGAAGAGACATGTGAAAATCTATGGATGAACAGATGCATAAACCCTTAAAAAATTTAGTTTGTTACCTTCAATAATAGTCGATTCACTCTAACAGAAAACAGGATTGAAATCCAAAAACATTTTTAACTAAAGTCAGGAAAAATTCAATTTTACAAAGCTATGATTGCGAGTAAAAATAGAGGCAGCTGAACTCCACTAGACGCAGTGGTACCTTGCTTTCCCCTTGGTGACTGGCAGACCTTAACAATGGACTCTTAGAAGCCTTCCCACTAGCATATCACAATTTCATCAGGAATTCTTTTTTTTTTTTTTTTTTACTACTAGTCATACAACAAAAACTTTAACCTACACCAGTGACATAAGCATGCTGTAAATGCCTTGGATGAGATTG
>NW_011257070.1:0-462 GCF_000146605.3 Meleagris gallopavo
GATTTACTGAGCTATCCACCACATTCCAGCTTGCTCTACTCTGTCCTATTTTCCAATTTAGACCTTAATAACTTCTCCAGCAGTTCATCTGCCACATTTTATTAACCAAAATATTTTTCTGTCAGAGTTTACATTCCTTCATTTTATGTCATATGGTATGGAAGGAAAAAAAAAAAAAAGTACTGGGGAGAAGAAAGGAAAACAAAAGGAAGATCTTTCACTTAAGATGAACTACAAAGTATCCCTTATCTTTCTTAGCGTCTGCTGCTCCTTTTGATAATGTCACTTCTAAAACTGTTTGTATAATATTCTGCTGAGATCGTGCCTTTTTGTTCTATAAAGCTTCCAAAGTAGCTTTGAAACTTGTACCGAGATGTAAGTTTCTGAAGAACAAATAGCAAACAGGACCTTCTATGTTTGTTTTTCTGTTTCATTTTGGTGAAATCTAATATGAAAACACTG
>NW_011257071.1:0-373 GCF_000146605.3 Meleagris gallopavo
ACTAATGTTGCGTATATTCTTTGTCCCTCTCTCACTCCAACACTTGATACCATACGCGTGTTTTGGTTACACGATTGCAGTTCACAACTTATTTTCTGAGGAAACAGCAGAGCTCGTTTCCAATATTGTCCAGTTTGAGAAGAGGACGCAAAATAATTCATCATCAACAAGTTTTTTAGAATAAGGGAAAGGAGGGAAGGCACTGGTGCTCATAAGTGCCACCATTTAAAAAGAAAAAAAAAAAGCAAACCACGCAGTAGTATACTACTGTGACAGGAGCCACATTGAGCAGCTCTCCAGTGGCTGCCAACATTTCTCAATACTCCTCCCTCTCTTTGCTCCCAGTTCCCACAAGTCCTCTTTCTGCTGACAG
>NW_011257072.1:0-521 GCF_000146605.3 Meleagris gallopavo
TTACAAGAAAGATACTGACAGCAGATGACAAAGGTGAATTTGCGGAATTTTCATCTTCTATCACTTCCCTTTCTCTCCCATTTCTCTTGCTTTCCAGGAGCACAGAATAACACTGAAATTAGAAACAATGTCTTTCATAAACCTTCCTCCAAGTTGTAAATACGAGTAGAAAAAAAAAAAAGCACCACATCCTTCTCAGACAGGATGTCACATAGCCTACCTGGTAGGCAAGCAGCACAAAAACAAATATACAAGAATATAAACACAGATAATGCTTTACTAAACACTCAGGATCTGTCAAGTGAAATAAGATTATGGCTTTCCTTTACTTTGAGGTGATTTGTTACTCGCTATGCAGATCACTATAGTATTTTGTGCTCAATTTTACTTTGTAGTGAAGATTTGTTCCCTGCTTGCCTCCCGTAATTCTCTCTCCCAAACCCATGTTATCAAGCGGATGTCAGTTAGGAATACAGGTCTATTAACACAACATTACCAAACTAATAGAAATGCAGCGGTAG
>NW_011257073.1:0-536 GCF_000146605.3 Meleagris gallopavo
CATGCAGTGCAAGCTTACCAAAACCCACTGTGATGCCCTTCACTGGAAACACTACCTTCTATGTCTCTTTTAAACAGGGATGTTTGAGGATAAGGCTTTTTTTCAGAGCAGTTCCAGAATTACATGTTAATGGATTGATCTACAAGGATGTTTAAAAAAAAAACCTGAAGTCAGGAATTTTTCACTGGTAATAAGAGGACTTACTATTCAGCAGCAGCAAGAGGCTTTTTCAGGGGGTGCTGGTTTTCCTTGTTCAGGCTATGTTACACCATCCAGAATCACCTCAAGTTTTCCACAAACACCAAGGGATCCCTAGAATTCACTGAACTGGACTGAGCACAGGCTACAGTTGAAAAGCCCTCTGAGCTCCCCAGCAGCCAATTTCATAATGTTTCCTGCTTGTGAAGCTGATTTTCACTAGAGAATCTGAACTTGAAAATTCATGGAGTTGACTTTTTTTGGAGGTTTTCTTTTGGTTTTTTAAGCTACACCAGACACCAAAATCAGTTACTGCAGAACACTCTGTAACTCAATTT
>NW_011257074.1:0-445 GCF_000146605.3 Meleagris gallopavo
AGAGATGTAATGCAGTCCTTTATCAAAAGCAGTCACTCTATCGCAGCCTGACAGTTAACAGCATATGATCTAGTAAACAAATACTTTCACACAGTACAAAAGTGCCATTAAAGGCCAGAACTGTCAACACAAATTCCATTCCTACAAGAGTGAAAAAATATATAAACTGTTGATCACCTCTGGTTGCCTTAACTAGCATGGAGGTTGTCATGGAAACATTTCGCGAAGTTCACAGTGATGAAACACAAACACTTCCAGTTTAATTGCTATTAGGTTTAGCATACCAGAGTTTATTTATACTCAAAGAGCATTATGATAAAATGCAGCAGAAAGTAAAGCTAGTAATGATCTGGCATAGCAAAGCCAACAGACTTTAAAAAAAAAAAGAAGAGAGAAAGAAAAAGGAAAATAAAGCTAAATATAGAAGACTTTTATTAGAGTGAAA
>NW_011257075.1:0-445 GCF_000146605.3 Meleagris gallopavo
TCCTTGCCACCTCTTGGGCAGGGCTCTTTGACAGCAGGCCTCCCAGAGCTCAGCTGTAGCCCACGCGCTGCCTGAGCCTTAGAGCTCTGCTCTGATACGGAGCCCACCGTCCCAGATGCCGGGTGTTGGCATCCAACATTGCTCATTCTCTACAATTTTCTTTGCTTTTAAAACTACTTCAGTGACAATGGATTTGGCACACTCAAGCAGCAGTTCTTCTTGCTCCTCCTCCTGCACTTTGGAGACAGCCTTTTCAATGCTCTCCTTTACAGTGCAGTGACTCAGATGAGAGACGTCAGAGTGTTTGGCATTGGTTGGATCATGGGCAGCTTTTCTCTCTGCCTTGTTGCCAGGCTCTGCTCTTCTGATGAGCATCATCCTTCCGTCCGTCCGGCTCTGCCATGACAGAGGCACCTGGGATGGCTGTGGCTGCCTCTGAGAGAAA
>NW_011257076.1:0-542 GCF_000146605.3 Meleagris gallopavo
AAAGCTTCCCAGAGAGCTAGCTGAAGTGCCATGCCTGTCAGGGTTCAAGAGGCATGTGGAGAATTCCTTCAATAACACACCTCAGCATTTGCTTAGCCCTGAAGCACGCGGGCAGTTTGACGAGGTGATCCTTGAAGGTTCCTTCCAACTGAACCATTCTACACTATTTCTGTTGCAGAACATACCTTTCCAGGAGGAGGAGCAGGAAGGTGGCTAGGATGAAAGGAGCAGCAGGAGAGCGATGACAACGGGCGAGGAAGGAGAAAGGTGAGGAGAACAGCGATGACTGTAAGAGGAGGAGAAAGGGGACGAGGAGGAAAAGGTAAGTGATAGTAACGAGAGAAGGAGAAGATAGATGAGGAGGTTCTGGAGAGCTAGAGGCAACTGGGACAAAAAGAAAGGAAGTGGACGAGGAGGAGGAGAAAGCAAGCAAAAGTAACGGCAGAAAAAGGAGAAAAAAGCAATGAGAAAAGAACAGGAGGAAAAGGAGCGAAGCGAGAGTAAAAGGAAAGATGGAGCAGGAGGTAGAGGAGGAGAAAGAA
>NW_011257077.1:0-421 GCF_000146605.3 Meleagris gallopavo
TGCCACTTCTGTTCTGGTCGGAATGCCCGAGTCTCAACTTCGCTCTGTTCCGCAGCTCTCTCTGAGAAACGCAACTTCTCCTCGGCCGCGTCCGGAAGCAGTGGCAATGTCCACTGCCCAAACACAGCGTGCCTCTCACACCAGGCGGCAGGTGGGTGCCGAGAGGACGGCCGAGGCGGCAGGTCGGCGCTGCGAGGTGCGCAGAGGCGGCAGGTGGATGCTGCGAGGCAGAGCCTCGCCCTTTGTACACGCACGGGCAGACATCTTGCAGAAAGCGCCCGTTACACGCGCACACGTGCCACCCCATCCCTTTGTGCAGCCCTGTGCACACGCGCGCACGTGCGACCCCCATCTCTGCGCTCTCCACATGCACGTGAAGCCCCGTGGCACCACGTCCTTCTCGTCCACCCGTGTGCACCAT
>NW_011257078.1:0-600 GCF_000146605.3 Meleagris gallopavo
CATGGCTGCACTCTGTGCACGATGTTGCTTACCACCAGAGAAGGCTCAGGTACCCAACAACATTTTGGCTTCCATCTTGTCTGAGAACTGCTCATGATGCACAGCCCTCATCTTTGCTTTGGTGAGGTGGGGACTGCCATTGCTTCCTCAGTCCCACAGACCCCTTTCCCATCCCACACTGCCATGGGAGATCAGGTTCTGGACCACCTGAGGACCCAAACATCCAGGAGTCCTTGGGTCCTGACGAGATGAGTCCCAGAGTTCCGAGGGAATTCACCGCTGCAGTCACCGAGCCACTCTCCATGGTATTTCAGAAGTCGAGGCAGTCAGGTCAAGTCCCTGGTGAGGAGAAAAAAGGTGACAGCACACCTCTTAGGAAGGATAGAAAGTGTGACGCGGGGAACTACCAGCATGTCAGTCTCACCTCTGTGCTGGTCACGGATCATGGAGCAGATCATCCTGGAAGTGACTCTCAAGCACACATTCCAGTGCGTCACCACCCTGTGCGTGAAAAGCTTCCTCCTAATAACCAACCTAAACCTCCCCTGTCTCACTTCAAAACCATTTCCCCTTGTCCTATCGCTATCCACCCTCCTAAAC
>NW_011257079.1:0-470 GCF_000146605.3 Meleagris gallopavo
CTCCGGTGTCGCCGTCGCGGCGGCCTTCCGGTTTTGGAGGGATCCCCCTTGAGTGGGGGTCTGCAGGGGGTGCCCTCCGTCTGAGGAGGAGGTCCCCAACAGAGCCCACTCAAGGGGACTGCATTGTAAACAGGGATTGCTCCGTGCTGCTGACGAGCGCTGGACTGAAAAGCTGCCCAGAATGCAGCGCCTCAAGAGAGGCTTCCGCAAGCTGGCCGTGGTGATCTTTGTGTTTTCCGTTGATGCTGCTGCTGAGCCGGTTCCAGCTCGCATTGAGGTCAACGTTGTGCTTGAGAAACAAAATCTCCCAGCAGCAGCAGCAGCAGATAACCTGAGAAAACTCTTGGCCTACAGGTGACGGTCTGTGATGTTCTGAGCTTGGCCACGTCAGGCCCTCGCAAACCACAGGCATCAGAGCGTGGCCGTGTGATGGCCAAGCAGTCGAATGGGTGCTCAGAACCATCAGGTCT
>NW_011257080.1:0-589 GCF_000146605.3 Meleagris gallopavo
ATTTAAGTAAGAGAATGGCATACTTTGAAGAGGGAAACAGAAAGATCACAGCAACGTATCCTGAGCCTACTCAATGCTCAGGAATGTGTCCGATTCATCAAGCTGCACCCCAAGAGTCATCTCGATGGTGAAGGTGCAGTTGGAGGGGTGGTCGAGCCGGATCTTGCATGAGCGGTGGGAGGGCAGCAGCTCCAGGCGGCAGTCACGCGACTGAGGCAGATGCCTCCAGGCTGCTTTCACCTGGTCCTGGAGCCAGAGCGCGCTTTCTCCACGTGCAGATAGGAGCCCGTGCAGAAGGTGTCAAGCAAGCTGGGCCCCTGTTTTTCCCTCAGCTCCTCCTGATCGTGGTGCAGAAAGCAGAGCATGTCCCCCAGCAGCCGCTCCCTCGTGCAGGTGCACTCCAGCTGCACGCGCAGACAGGACCTGCTCGTGGCTGTCTCCTCCGCGTCGTCCAGCTCCACATGGAAGGTGTGCCCGGGAGGAGGCCTCACAGGCACGAGCAGCTGGTAGATGACATTGCCATCGTGGGTGCTCCATTCTTCATAGACGCAGACCCCGATGGCCGGCTGCAGCTGGGACGTGAAGCTGT
>NW_011257081.1:0-491 GCF_000146605.3 Meleagris gallopavo
CGGCAGCTTTTCACGCACAGGGTGGTGACGCACTGGAAAGTGTGCTTGAGAGTCACTTCCAGGATGATCTGCTCCATGATCCGTGACCAGCACAGAGGTGAGACTGCCATGCTGGTAGTTCCCCGCGTCACACTTTCTATCCTTCCTAAGAGGTGTGCCGTCACCTTTTTTCTCCTCACCAGGGACTTGACCTGACTGCCTCGACTTGTGAAATACCATGGAGAGTGGCTCGGTGACTGCAGCGGTGAATTCCCTCGGAACTCTGGGACTCATCTCGTCAGGACCCGAAGACTCGTGGATGTTTGGGTCCTCAGGTGGTCCAGAACCTGATCTCCCATGGCAGTGTGGGATGGGAAGGGGTCTGTGGGACTGAGGAAGCAATGGCAGTCCCCACCTCACCAAAGCAAAGCAAAGATGAGGGCTGTGCATAATGAGCAGTTCTCAGACAAGATGGAAGCCATAATGTTGTTGGGTACCTGAGCCTTCTCTGG
>NW_011257082.1:0-591 GCF_000146605.3 Meleagris gallopavo
AAGACAACTTTCTGATGCAGGTGGTGGAGGAACCGACGCGGGGAGTGGTGTTACTGGACCTTATTTTCACCAACAGGGATGGACTTGTTAAGGAAGTAAAGGTAGAGGGCAGTTTGGGTTGTAGTGATCATGAGATGGTGGAGTTCAAGATCCTGAGTGGAAGAAGCAAAGCAATAAGTAGGATTGCTACCCTGGACTTTAGGAGAGCCAACTTCGATCTCTTCCAGGACCTACTTGGAGCTATCCCGTGGGCTCGGGTGTTAGAAGGGAAGGGGGCCTCTGAGAGCTGGTCAGCATTTAAACAGCTCTTCTTCCAAGCTCAGGATCGGTGCATCCCTGTGAACAAGAAATCGGGAAAAGGTGGCAGGAGACCTGTGTGGATGAGCAAGGAGCTCATGCGCAAGCTCAAAGGAAAGAAGAAGGTCCATGAAATGTGGAAAAAGGGTCTGACCACTTGGGAAGAATATAGGAATGTAGTCAGGCCTGCAGGGATGCAACGAGGAAGGCTAAAAGCCCGCCTGGAATTGAATCTGGCTAAAAGTGATAAAGGATAATAAAAAAAGGCTTCTTCAAGTATGTTAACAGCAAAAG
>NW_011257083.1:0-537 GCF_000146605.3 Meleagris gallopavo
GTATCTTGGAATAGCACTGATCACCTGGTAAAGTACGAAGGAAAAGCTTCTCCGGTGGCAAAGGTTTAATTACCAAAAAGTTTAATTGCAGTGCCACCTGCTGAGAGCGACACCTCGAGGAAGCAGGATCTGTGTTGAAGCCAAATGTGCTCCTGCACCCCTGGTTTTCTCAGACGTACCCACGAACACCATCCATCTCTATCATCCATCTGTCCATGGGTCTATAACGGCACACGTAGAACATTTATAGCTAACTATACCAGAAAGAAATGCTTGGCACTGCAGCTGACCAGCCCTTCAAGGGACAGGTGAAAAATCTACCAGCTTACAGAGCACGGTGACATTCTAGAACCAGTGGAAATTTGCTGCTTATTTCACTTGACAGAAGAGGAAGTGCTGTGTCATTACGTGCAGCAAAGAAAGCTAGCAGGAAAGTGAAGGGATCAAAAAACAATCACAGAGTCCTAATGAAAAGATCCAGTACCACCCAGAGCTTACCTCGTGTCTCGACTGCAAGCAGAACCACAGTTGACAGAA
>NW_011257084.1:0-468 GCF_000146605.3 Meleagris gallopavo
AAGAGGATATGAATGTGCGGAATAAATTCAAAGAAAATGCTCATAGCTGTTACAGAGAAGAATGCGCTATAAGTTTCATGAAGTATCCATAGGTAATTATGAATCTGGGCTTCATAAAGAATGCAAATTTATTGGAAAAAGAGTAGATGTTAGGAAGAACTCATTAAGTACTGCAATTGTATATAACACACAGGAAGCAGGCAGAATTTTTTTTTTTTTTTTAAAGTAATAGCCTCATCAGACTGTAAGTTAGTTAAGATTTTCATATCTCACTGTTTTTATAACAGCATTGAGAATATATGAGTCTAGACTGACAATAGATGCTGAATCTGGTTTTCAGGAAAAGGGGTTAAAAAATTCTTGTTTCCTTGTTGCATTCACATAATTATTCCTTTTTTTCCCACTTAATTTTTAAAGGAAAAAAATGATCACATTTTATATACAGAACTTAGTGATCTAAGTAAGAGT
>NW_011257085.1:0-590 GCF_000146605.3 Meleagris gallopavo
TTGTTCAGTCGGTGCTCTTGGAGCACTGTGCAGTGACGAGGTCGGAGGTAATAACACCTGCTGGCAGATGAGGAAACACCGTTGGACAGAGGTGAGGAGAGAATAAAACACGACGGCTGAGCTGCCTGCAAAGAGCTGCTGGGGGAAGCGTGATGCCAACTCCGAATTTGATCCGATAGCCTGCTGTGCACGTTCTACGTTTATCCCGCCCTCCGTCTTTCCCACAGCCACACACGGGGCTCTGGGCAGCGGACGTCTCTGTTGGTGGGGGTCCTGCTGCCACCTCGAGGTACCGAGCCAAACTGCCACCTTGTGGGGGAAACGTGAGGAAAAAGCGCAATTCGGAGCCCACGGCACCTCAAAGCCCCTTCAAGAGCCCCCAGCTACTGCCCTGAGCCCTCCGCTTCTCCCCGCTGCCCCTCAAAAGCCTCGGCAGCGCCAGCCAGCCACCTCGTGCCTTAGGATGCCCGGTGCATTTCACACGGATGCACTCATCTCCTGCATCGCGAGCACTGGCCAAAATACCCGACCCGGGCGCTGAGCCGAGCTGGGGGCTCAGCGGTGACAGCCAGGGAAACCTGCCGCGCCGC
>NW_011257086.1:0-468 GCF_000146605.3 Meleagris gallopavo
CCCCAAAGTACACCGTTGGCTTCCAAAAGTACACATTCTCCCCAAGAAATACCTCCCTTCTCCAATACAATGACATTACCTCCCAGTAATGCTACCTTGGGCCCAAACATTGGACAGCTTCTCCCACAAGTACTACTTTTCCATCCAAAAGAGGACATCTTCTCCCCAAAGAATGCTATTTTCTCCCAGAAACAAAGCAGCTTTCTCACACATGGGTGGCATTTTCCAACCAACTATGCTACTCTCTCCCAGAAAGAGCACTTTTCTGACAAGTACCTTCCCTTTTCTCTCAAAAATACTGCTAGGCACTCCTCAACAGGACATTTTCTCCCATCTACACCCCGTTTTCTCCCCAAAAGGGACCCCCTTTTTCACACCAAAAAATACCACACTTGCCCTCCAAGAGAAGTCAGTCTTTCCCACAATTGTCCACTTTTCTCCCACGTACTTGTCATTTTCTCCCAGAAA
>NW_011257087.1:0-500 GCF_000146605.3 Meleagris gallopavo
TATTCAATACTATCCTGGAGAGGGAGAGAGTTTGTGAAATTGAAAAGGAGAGTCTCAGGGAAACAGTGCAAAATGAGCGAGAGAGTCTCCTGGTCGAGAGAAACAGCCTCCAATCTGAGAGAGATGCCCTCCGAATTGAGAGAGACTCCCTGCAATCCAAACTCAACAGTCTTCAATCTCAACAAGACACCCTCCAATCTGAGCTAGATACTCTCATAATCGAACGAGACAGGCTCCGAGCTGAACTGGAGGATGAGAGCATTGGAACTGACCAACCTGATCAACTACAGGAAGCACCACAATTGATGTCACTTGCCCCTGTAAGAGGACGGAAAATGAAACGAATCTCGACTCAGTTAGAAGAGAAAGAAAGAAGAGGAGAGAGGTCAGAGAGTGGCTCCAAGATCCACAAGAAGCACCCTAAGTCCAGGGGAGGGGCCCTCAGTAAGACCACGGTCACCGGCGCCAATGAGGGCAACGAAGAAGTCCCGAAAGAGTAA
>NW_011257088.1:0-450 GCF_000146605.3 Meleagris gallopavo
AGCTGCAGAACATAGGATAGAATAGTAATAATTATCTGACATTGTCTGTAGAGAAAGAATTCTAAGCACGAGATAACAAAGGGTGTCTGAGTTTCAGCTGGGCTGGAATTGTTTTCTTCAGTGTCTGATATGGTACTACAGGTTTTTTGTTCTAGATTGCACACTGATGCTTGGAGTTACTGCTAGGCAGTGCTGTACAGAGCCAAAGTCATTCTCAGCTGAGAGCCCAAGGAAGTGAGAGGGAACAGAATTAGAACAGCTGACTGAAACTGGCCAAAGGGATATTCCCTACCATATGACATATTGGGGAAGGAGTTGTGAAGGGGTGAAGTTCATGTCAATCTCTTCCACTACTAGGAGGCTAACTGCACATTGACTGCTGGGTGGTGAGCAATTGCTTTTGCATTCATCATAGCTGTTATCCTTTTCCTTCCTCTATCTCAGTAAATA
>NW_011257089.1:0-462 GCF_000146605.3 Meleagris gallopavo
AGGAAGTGAGAGGGAACAGAATTAGAACAGCTGACTGAAACTGGCCAAAGGGATATTCCCTACCATATGACATATTGGGGAAGGAGTTGTGAAGGGGGTGGAAGTTCATGTCAATCTCTTCCACTACTAGGAGGCTAACTGCACATTGACTGCTGGGTGGTGAGCAATTGCTTTTGCATTCATCATAACTGTTATCCTTTTCCTTTCCTCTATCTCAGTAAATAATTTTATCTCAACCCATGAGTTCTACTTTGTGTTGTTTCTCCCCCCCTTCAATTCTCTCCTGCAGTTCACTGGAAAGGAGTGGAGTGAGTGAAGTACTGTGTGATGCTCAGGCACCTGGACAAATAAAACACCTTCATTATTATTTAGGAAAGACTGAATACAGCTCAGACTTACTGGCTTGAGGTCTCTGTGGCCATAACCTGACTGTGAACATCAGCCATCGCTGAAACAATCTGC
>NW_011257090.1:0-414 GCF_000146605.3 Meleagris gallopavo
TTGGGGCAGACTTCCTCAAAATATAATAAATACTAATAATAAGTGAAATGGTGAGCAGTACATTCACGGAGATTAATAACGTGATCAGGTGAGCATTGAAAATCCGCATAAAGAATTCAAAGGAGAGGCTGGAAACGTGCTTAAAAATCCCCAACCCTGTAAAATTAGCAGCTCCCTCTGGAATGGTATGCCACATAATATGCAGATGCCACATAGTTATTTCCATCCATGTTTTCAATTGGCTATATATACCTATTGCTCCATAGAGCAAAGTGGTGAACTTAATTAAGGCCCAGTATGTTTTTAGCATTAAGAAAGAAGAGACAGTGGCATGCAGCCCCTTAAAAAGGCAGTTTCAGTAGAGAAGCTATTTTTTCTTCTTTTTTTTTTTTCTTTACTAGTAAACTAAGTATA
>NW_011257091.1:0-311 GCF_000146605.3 Meleagris gallopavo
GCATAAAGAATTCAAAGGAGAGGCTGGAAACCTGCTTAAAAATCCCCAACCCTGTAAAATTAGCAGCTCCCTCTGGAATGGTATGCCACATAATATGCAGATGCCACATAGTTATTTCCATCCATGTTTTCAATTGGCTATATATACCTATTGCTCCATAGAGCAAAGTGGTGAACTTAATTAAGGCCCAGTATGTTTTTAGCATTAAGAAAGAAGAGACAGTGGCATGCAGCCCCTTAAAAGGCAGTTTCAGTAGAGAAAGCTAATTTTTTCTTCTTTTTTTTTTTACTTTACTAGTAAACTAAGTATAG
>NW_011257092.1:0-649 GCF_000146605.3 Meleagris gallopavo
TGTACGGAAAGGCTGAGAGAGCTGGAGCTCATCAGCTCCAGTGCAGAAGAGAAGGCTCCAAGGAGACCTTGGAGTGGCCTTCCAGTACCTGAAGGGCCCTACAGGAAAGCTGGGGAGGACTTTTTATCTGGGCAGGTAGCGACAGGACAAGGGGAAATGGCTTTAAACTGGAAAAGAGTAGATTTAGATTACACATCAGGAAGAAATTTTTTACTGTGGGGATGGGGAGACACTGGAACAGGTTGTCCAGCAAGGTTGTGAATGCCTCCTCCCTCCAAGCATTCAAAGCCAGGCTGGATAGGACTTTTCAGCAACCTGATCTAGAGGGAGGTATCCCTGCCTATAGCTTGGGTTTGAAACTAGCTCATTTTAAAGGTCTCTTCCACTCCATACCATTCTATGATTCTATTCTATGATTCTATATTCATAAGGCTCTTCTTGTTCTCTAAGTTGCTGTGCTACTTGAATAGAATAATCTTGCACAGAAACTTGCTTAGAAGATGCAGTTAAATTTGCTGAAGCCTAAGGACACAGACTGCTGGACTTTCACCCAGCTGCAAGGAAGGAAGGCCACACAGCTTACTCTAACTGCAAGATAAGGAAGTAAGACAGACTAAATTGAGACTCTGCAAGCATTGGCAGATCTTAC
>NW_011257093.1:0-488 GCF_000146605.3 Meleagris gallopavo
GAGCCTGCTTTGGCACAGGGCTTGGACTCGATCATCTCAAGAGGTCCCTTCCAGCCCCTACAATTCTGTGATTCTGCGTCAGGGAGAACACTGTGTTGCTGAGGAGGAGAGGACAAACAGAGACACTGCTACGGGAGCTGTAAAAGCAAAGGTTCAAATCTCTTGCTCTGTGCTATCAGATATTCTTTTATTTTCTTGCCTACATAGGAATAAAGGAATTAATTCCATATTCATTGCTGTTGGACTGAAGGGGTCAAAAGGATGGGAGAGGAGCACCTGACCTCCGTTTACGTCTGTTTACGAGGGTGGATAGTGATAGCACAAGGGGGAATGGCTTTAAAACTAAGACAGGAGAGGTTTAGGTTAGATAGTAGGGGAAAGTTTTTCACTCAGAGGGAGGTGACACACTGGAACAGGTTGCCCAAGGAGGCTGTGGATGCCCCATCCCTGGAGGCATTCAAGGCCAGGCTGGATGTGGCCTCTGGGCA
>NW_011257094.1:0-488 GCF_000146605.3 Meleagris gallopavo
TTTTTCTGTTATGTCCCAGATCAGCTGGCAAAAATGTTTCCCCAAACAGAAGATGAGTGCTGAGTAAAACATTAAGGGCTAATAAGAAAAATAAGAAGAAATTAGGAGGAAAAAAGGAAAAAAAAACAACAATACATTATGTCACAGTGTTTTCTGAATATTTTGTTGAGTACTTATGAGATCCTTCAGTGTTGGAAGGGGAGCAAATATCAAGAACCTGTAGGTAAGTGCTAGAAAAAACCAAAAGCAATTCAAGAAAAAAAAACCAGATCATTTCACAGCCACTGACATAGAGGGAGAAAGCAAAGCTTGGCCAGAGCTGGAACACATACTCCTTAGGCATCGTGACTTCAGGTAAAACTGTGCTATACCTGAACCAAAGATCCAAGCATCATTGGATGGACAAATCTAAAATCTCAAGCATCCAGCTCTTGCTCATGTCTAGGTTAAGGTGACTCTCCTGTACTTGTCAAAGAGAAGTAGTATGT
>NW_011257095.1:0-457 GCF_000146605.3 Meleagris gallopavo
ATGAGCTACCTATGCAGGATGGTAAAGGTACAGAGATAGCCATTGGGATGCCAGTGCTTCTTGATGAGCAGGAACGCCATTCCCTCCTTCATTACTCAGCTAAAAATCAGAGTCGTGCTGCCTATCCTGGACTAAATCCCCTCTAACAAATCCAGTTTAATTGGCTCTATTTAATAGGCAGTTGTACCGTGTCAAGGGTTCATCATCCCAATTACTATGGCCTATGAGTCTCCATCTACTGTCCATATTTTCTTTCTCGCGTTCCTGATAGACTTGTCTGCCGACCTCCGTCTTTCACGAAATGTCTCGGGCTCTACTTCTGCAACCTGGATTTCCAGAAGAAAGGAAGTACCCCAAGTTAATCCAATACCTTTTCTTCCCTTCCTTATCGGTTAAGCTAATCATGAAGATCCTTTGTTATCTTCACAACGAAGCTGCATTTTACAGTGCTCTTTGG
>NW_011257096.1:0-492 GCF_000146605.3 Meleagris gallopavo
GCTCACCATGGACTCACCTCAGCAGCAGCAGCAGCTCTCACAGACGCCTTCTTCAGTTGCACTCTTCTCTCTTTTCATTGTCTTCTTGCTATAAAGCAAGAATAAAACGGAATTCATTTGTCAGCAGCAAAACTGCAGAAACAGGGGTACCATAAAAACAGGTGGCAGAAAACAGACAAAGGAAATTGGAAGCCTCTCAGTGAATGACAGTTCCAGTGGAAAGGTGCAGAAGACCAGCATGGAGTTAACAGAAAGAGGCAGGGTCACACACTGTTGGCACCTCACTGCCTTTGCACTTGGTAGCCTTCAACTCTTTTCCCCTCTCCGTAGAGAGAAGGAAAAAGCAAAGCAAACCTCTGCAACTTCAGCGTGCTTGATAAGGGCAGCACCTACCCTACAGGGCGGGTACCACAGCTACCTGCTTACCTCTTAGCTTGGAGCTCCGTGCTGCAGCAGGCCCAGGCTGTGCTGCTGGAGCCGGCACGCTGTCCC
>NW_011257097.1:0-449 GCF_000146605.3 Meleagris gallopavo
TTTTTCCGACCCCCAGAATCCCCCTCTCCTCCCCCCAGCTATCCCCACTCCATTTCCCCCATTCTAATCCCTAGAGTCTCCTACCATGCCCCAGTCCCCCCTACTTTGACCCCCACGGATCCCCCTGTCCTCCCTTTTCTTCTCACCTCCTCACCCCTTTTTCTGACCCCTAGAATCCCCTGTACCCCCCCGTGCTCTCCTCCCTGACCCCTGGTGTCTGTTCCCCCATTTTGACCTCCAGTCCCCCCAACCGGCCACCTTTTCTGCCCCATAGAAGCCCCCCACAACTCCTGGCTCTCCTCTCCCACTCCTCCTTCTGCTCCCAGATGTCCTTTCTGCCTCATGGAGACTCTGTTCACCTCTTTCCCCCACACAACCCATTAAGTTCCTCCCAGAATCTCTTTCAACAACATTGAGACCCCATTCCCCTCTTCCCCCTGCCCTGTGTC
>NW_011257098.1:0-522 GCF_000146605.3 Meleagris gallopavo
ATGCCCTCGAGTCATGAAGGGGACAGAATCAATCCATATTTCCGGGGTGACTGGAGGCTCTCAAGAATTGACTGTGTTGGAGGCTGAGATAAGCCTCACTGGTAAGGACTGGCAAAAACATCTTATTGTAACTGGCCCAGGGGCTCCATGTATACTAGGTATCGATTACCTCAGAAGCGGGCATTTCAAGGATCCTAAGGGGTATCGGTGGGCCTTTGGGATAGCTGCTGTGGACACAGACAACATTAAGCAGCTGTCTGTTTTGCCTGGCCTATCAGAAGATGCGTCTGTTATGGGGTTGCTGCAAGTAAAAGAGCAACAGGTACCGATTGCCACAAAAACGGTGCACAGACGGCAGTACCGCACCAATAGGGATTCCTTGCTCCCCATTCATAAGTTGATTCGTCAACTAGAGGATCAGGGAGTGATCAGCAAAACTCACTCACCCTTTAACAGCCCCATATGGCCAGTACGTAAAGCCAGTGGAGAATGGAGACTGACGGTGGACTACCGTGGCCTGAA
>NW_011257099.1:0-498 GCF_000146605.3 Meleagris gallopavo
TACATAACTGTTGCAGTATCATGTGAAGGAAGTTATGGTTCTTCTTTGGAAGAGTCAGTAATTCTAGGCTCTCTCAGAAAGACTGCATATGGCCCTGTAAGTATGCACTATTGCTGTAAGTATCTAATGAAAGACACGGAATGTTTGCAATCAAATTGTATTTTTAAGATTTTTTTTTCCACTGATGATTTTCAGTGCTTGACATCTTTTTGTTTAGGCAAATACAAACCTCATGTGCCGCTTTACTTCCATCGTGACTCGTTTTCCAGGATGTAAGAGGGCTCCCTCAGATGTTGGTGGGGAACCTAACTACACAGAAATGTGGTTTGTTTTCTTTGGTGGAGTGACTCTTATTACAGAAAACTGCAATAAAAACATATGAGGTCTGGCATTTTGCATTTTTAGATTTTTGGCAGCTGTAAGAGATGATTATTTTTGTACCTTTGTCTCAAAGCATGCTGAGGAACACAGATGGACAAGAACTAGCAAGTTCTGGTC
>NW_011257100.1:0-451 GCF_000146605.3 Meleagris gallopavo
ATTTTCAGTGCTTGACATCTTTTTGTTTAGGCAAATACAAACCTCATGTGCCGCTTTACTTCCATCGTGACTCGTTTTCCAGGATGTAAGAGGGCTCCCTCAGATGTTGGTGGGGAACCTAACTACACAGAAATGTGGTTTGTTTTCTTTGGTGGAGTGACTCTTATTACAGAAAACTGCAATAAAAACATATGAGGTCTGGCATTTTTGCATTTTTTAGATTTTTGGCAGCTGTAAGAGATGATTATTTTTGTACCTTTGTCTCAAAGCATGCTGAGGAACACAGATGGACAAGAACTAGCAAGTTCTGGTCAAAGCTGGCAATATTTCATTTGGCTGCGAGGCAGTATTTTGTGTGGGCTTATGTGCAGGGAGATAGCCATCTCGGAGGTGCTGCACATCACTCTTACCTAGGTGCCCAGGAATGCCACACTGGCAGAAGAAGGTTAAA
>NW_011257101.1:0-425 GCF_000146605.3 Meleagris gallopavo
AATTCTCGAGGACGGTTGCTGCGATAAAGCATATTCGATTTGCAATTGCAACGTCGGGCCTCCTGCAAGCAGGAGAGCACTCAGAAACAGCGCTACATCTTTATCCCCTGTTGCCCGACG
This sequence comes from Meleagris gallopavo, assembly GCF_000146605.3. Lineage (NCBI taxonomy): Eukaryota > Metazoa > Chordata > Aves > Galliformes > Phasianidae > Meleagris > Meleagris gallopavo. The sequence goes on from NW_011257101.1 coordinate 121, forward strand.
CTGATCTCTTTCTGCCCTGGTTCCTCACTGGCTGAGCACTGCAGCTTCACACTCTCGCTTCACTCCTCACACAAATACCAAGGAAGCTCAAGTCTTTGCCGCCCAAACACAAATATCTTAATTGGTTAATTGCCTTCTAACCATTGCTTCCTTAACAAACATTTGGGCGTAACTTTCGGATGCCTGCTTTACAACATAAACATAAACAGGGCCTCTGAATTGTTTAATTACCCCCCTAACACTTGTGCCCCTTTACAATGGTCATTGTTCTGGTCATCCATCTGTCCTTGCATGGAGATCAGCTC
>NW_011257102.1:0-506 GCF_000146605.3 Meleagris gallopavo
GCCACGTCGGGCCTCCTGCAAGCAGGAGAGCACTCAGAAAACAGCGCTACATCTTTATCCCCTCGTTGCCCGACGCTGATCTCTTTCTGCCCTGGTTCCTCACTGGCTGAGCACTGCAGCTTCACACTCTGGCTTCACTCATCACACAAATACCAAGGAAGCTCAAGTCTTTGCCGCCCAGACACAAATATCTTAATTGGTTAATTGCCTTCTAACCATTGCTTCCTTAACAAACATTTGGGCGTAACTTTCGGATGCCTGCTTTACAACATAAACATAAACAGGGCCTCTGAATTGTTTAATTACCCCCCTAACACTTGTGCCCCTTTACACTGGTCATTGTTCTGGTCATCCATCTGTCCTTGCATGGAGATCAGCTCGGAAGGAGGATGGAGGGGAGCATCTTGGAGCCTGCACACGGCATCCTCACGTTCCCACAGGGTGGGACAGCTCTGCTTTGTGTCAAGGCCCTGACTCCCTGACGGTTTGTTACATGTATTTCGCTC
>NW_011257103.1:0-355 GCF_000146605.3 Meleagris gallopavo
GGAATCCCAAACTTGCATTTAGAAGTTACAGAACGAAAATCATAGTTGGATTTTTCTGTTACGGTCTCTGAATAGATTGTGTAGGTGTATGTAAACTCCTTTATCTTTTTTAACATTTTCCTACTGTGTGTCTTCAAGTAGGTCATGAGTAGTTACTGTAGGAAATAAACTAGTAAAGGTATGTACTGAGAGATGTTCTGGTTCTTAATTTGTAATTCCAGGAAAAAACCTTCTAATCTTTTTCGTTTTCCCTTTCTGTAGGTACACTTACTTTTTATTTTTTATTTTTCTGTCACAGGCATTTATGGAAAATGAAATTAAAACTTCCTTGCTTAAGCATTCACTTAAAGCAGAT
>NW_011257104.1:0-507 GCF_000146605.3 Meleagris gallopavo
ACAGATCGTAATAACTACCTGCACACCTGTTCCTTCAACTACCCGCCCCAGTCGCCTGAAGTCATCTTTGATAGCCTTCAGGCTTATCTTACCAACTTCTTCACTGCCAGCCTGTACTATCAATAGTAGATAGTAGTCAGAAGGGCAGATCAGTCTGGGAAGTCTCCTAGCAACGTCTCTGACTCGAGCCCCAGGGAGGCAGCACACCTCTCTGCGGGTAGGGTCGGGCCGGCATATAGGGCCTTCAGTTCCTTGCAGCAGGGAGTCGCCTATGACAACCACCCTTCTATCCTTTCGGGTGTAGGAAGTCTTGAGGCACGGGGTTGACCGCTTCCCCGAGGCACCCTCACAGGTGGGCCTCCTTCCACACCTGCACACACCTCTCCCTCGGGTTCCAGGGCCTCAAATCTATTCCGCAGAGGCACCTGGGGAACCGAGCATGATCTGGGGGGGGGACGGCCCACAACGCCGAGTAGGTATCTGTTTCCACCCATCCTTCTCTCTCAA
>NW_011257105.1:0-627 GCF_000146605.3 Meleagris gallopavo
AGCCACAAACAGGAGGGGAGTCAACTCTTGGAAAGGGCAGATAACAGCAGGATAAGGAAAACGGTTTGAAGTTGAGGCAGGGAAGATTTAGGTTGGATGTCAGGGGAAGTTCTTTGCTATGAGAGCGGTGAGGTGCAGGAACAGCTGCCCAGAGAGGCTGTGGATGCCCCGTCCATCCCTGGAGGTGTTCAAGGCCAGGCTGGATGGGGCCCTGGGCTTTGAGTCTGTGGGGTGTCCCCCAACACCAACCTGTCACGCCATTGGAGTGACAGAGAGGGGTCCCCAGCTTCATGGTGTGACACAGGGGGGTGTCCTCAACTTTGGGGTGGGACACCATTGGGGTGACACAGATTTGTTGGCAGCTTTGGGCTGTGACACTGTGGGGATGACATAGGGGTGTCCCCAGCTTCAGGGTGTCACACTCTGGGGCGTCCCCAACTTTGGGGATGTGACACCTTGACGCGCTGTCCCCACTTCCCCTGGGAAGTCCTCGAGCTGCTCACAGTGTCCACAGCCCCCATAGTGGGAGCTTACAGATCCTTCCAGGGGCCCACAGGATCAACCTGGGGACTCCCTGGACACCCCAAAACCCACCTGGGACGTCTCCAGACTCTTCTGGGTGAGTCC
>NW_011257106.1:0-477 GCF_000146605.3 Meleagris gallopavo
CCAAACAGCCTATTGGAGGGGCTCATCAACTTGATTCCTCCCAGCCGTGGCATCTAATGTCTCAGCCATCAAAGAAGACGTTCTCCGGCTCGAGCAAGTGACAACAGTAAGACCACATCACGTTTTGCCTTGTGGCATTACCTACGTGACCATGGAGAAGATATGAAGGAGTGGCATAAACAACCTACTCCTGTACTTCAAGCACGGGTAAGAGAGTTACAAGACAATCAACCACCAAGGTGAACTTCTACCAAAAAGGTGATTGCTCCAGTTGCTGCAGACAATGAAGGTAACAAATAGAGGGGCCCTCGCCCCCAGCCAGGGGGGGGAAAGGGGATAATAGAGTTTATTGGACTGTGTGGATTAGATGGCCTGGCACATCAGAATCACGAAAATATAAGGCCCTGGTGGATACTGGTGCACAGTGCACTCTAATGCCCTCGAGTCACCAAGGGACAAAATCAATTTATATTCATG
>NW_011257107.1:0-498 GCF_000146605.3 Meleagris gallopavo
CAGCAATGACGATACTTGAGATTATAATCAACAGCAATACAAACGGACACGAACCCAGAGCTCTGCCTGCAGCACCCCAGAGCCATCCATAACAGGGGCAAACCCAGATCTTCGCCCCCACGCAGCGGCCGTGCCCTGCCTCATACCTGGGGTACCTCTCAGCACCTTTCACTCTGCTCAGCAGGGCCAGGACAAATGCTGCTGTTCTGCCTGTCCCAGACTGGCTCTGCGCAATCGGATTTTGGGGTCTGCAAGGGAAATGTTAGCAGCAGAAGTCTGGGCTCTGTGCGCCAGCACCACAGGGAGGCAGAGCACCGGGGCTGGTTCACCCCTTCCTGCGGGGTCAGGACTCACGGACGTGCCATCGAGAGGGGCAGAGCATTCGCCGGGATCTTCGAAGGCCTGGTGAAGCCCATGGTGTGCACACCCTGTAAAAGCTCCTTTTTCCTGTGAAAAAGCACAACCCGAGGCGTTCTGTAGGAAGGGGGGTGTGCGAGG
>NW_011257108.1:0-427 GCF_000146605.3 Meleagris gallopavo
TGTGTGTGTGTGGTGTGTGTGGCACAGGGGTGGAGCAGAGTGCAGTGGCCAGGTCCTCCCTGGGCAAGGTCAGGTGTCAGCAACAGCAGGAGCACTTGGAGCACTGCCTCCAACCGGAGCAGTGCCAGGCTGGCAGCTCGGTGGGCCGAAGCTGCACAGTTTCTACTCCGGACCAGTAGAAGTGCAGCAGCTCACGGAATGCCGCTGGACAAATCGGGCCGTGCGCTCCTTGTCAATCTCGGATTGGGACTGGTTTTATTGACTGCAGCCAAAGGTGGGGCGCCGAGTTGGGCGGCACTCGGAACGCTGCCCTGCGACGCCACGCACTGCAGCTGCTGCCTCCTCTTCCTCTCAGTCCTTCAGCTGCAGCTCCTGCATCATCTCCACAAGGCTGCTCATTGCGGAGGACTGGAAAGAGACAGAGCGA
>NW_011257109.1:0-417 GCF_000146605.3 Meleagris gallopavo
AGGCTTCTTCTCATTAGGGCAAGGTTCAATGAACAGCCATACGGTGGCTGGTGACTGAAAGTTTTTTATTCGTTTGTTTTTCCCTGCCTTCTCTCACATCAGCACCTATTTTTAGATATAATTTTGTTCCTTTTTTTTTTTGGTGTTTACTCCAGAACAGAAGCGTTAATGATTTGGCAGAATGACCCTTTGATAAACACTGGACACGTATCTGTATTATATGTATTAATGTGTAGAAGAGAATCCTTACTGTATGTAAAGTTTATGAATGGTTATTTTTAATTTATGTATTTAATATAGGATTCAATGACCTCTGGTGTTTTAGTTTGTATAAAGAAAAAATAAAACAGCAGCAATTTTTAAAAAAAAAATACTCACTTTACATTCACAGAGGTGTTTAGTGTCTGTCTGGAATCT
>NW_011257110.1:0-454 GCF_000146605.3 Meleagris gallopavo
TCTGGGGGAAAAAAGCCTCTGTTAAAAGTAATGTAGAGGACAATTCACACAAGCAGTAATTCTGCTTGGAAACTATCAACACTAAGAAGACAGTGGGAAAAAGCTATTTGTTTACATCAGTGTTGTCATTTGCAGAAGTCAAAGCATTTCATGTTCTGGTGTGCTCAAGAAGTTTCCCAGAATATATCAACCCACTGGAGTTAGGCAATTCATTTGTCTGGGGGAACAAGTCAGTTTTCACTTGCCTTAAAGCAAAGGCTGCAAATGGTTTCACTTTGAAACACTAAGTGACACCACTGCATCTCCCAGACAAGATGTTTCAGGAAGATTTAATTTTGTCAGCTACTGACAGACCTGAGGAGCATTCATCAACCATCTTCATTCGGTAGTGCTTTCTTCAAGAAGATAGGCTTTGTGTCCTTCTGTTCTTCTGGCAACCTATCATCATTCACAA
>NW_011257111.1:0-345 GCF_000146605.3 Meleagris gallopavo
GGCAGAAAGGAGGGAGAGGATCACCTGCCTTGACCTGCTGGCCACGCTCCTTTGAATGCCCTGTAGGATCCCATTGGCCTTCTTGGCCACCAGGGGCACCCTGCTGGCCCATGGCCAACCTGTTGTCCACCTGGACCTCCAGGTTGCGCACCGCAGAGCTCCTGTCCAGCAGGTCGTGTCCCAACCTGTACTGATAGTTGTGGCTATTCCTTCCAAGGTGCAAGACTCGACACTTGCTTTTGGAAAACCTCATCTGTTTTCTGAATCTTGCATTCCGCTGTCCTCCTTAGAAAGTAGTATTTTCTCCCTGAGCTCGTTGCCGCTGTTTTGTTGTTAGGCCCATCT
>NW_011257112.1:0-395 GCF_000146605.3 Meleagris gallopavo
TTGCAGGGAGGAGACTGACAAACTTAAGGCAGCACAAGCAGCTCTAAAACACTAACTTTTTGTTGATTGCCTTAAACCGTTTTCTCTCTTAGTACTCTACTCTTTTCCAAATTGGTGGTCTCATTTTTTCTCTGGTTTTCCATTACCTTTTGTTTTTCTACTCCATTGCATCATATGCTCTGTTTGTGCTCTTAGAACTTCCCATCCCTTCTATCTGTCCTACTCATCTAATACATAGGGCAAAGATAGTTTCTGATTATAGGTTTGTGTGATGCATATTTCACCTAGTTCTTGCTCTCACGTTTCCTCTGTAAACATTTAAAGGTAAACACAGATAATACAAAATAAAACTTTCAGTTTATTGCAACTGGGTTTGTCCTTTTCTGAATTCAAAT
>NW_011257113.1:0-515 GCF_000146605.3 Meleagris gallopavo
CTGACAAACTTAAGGCAGCACAAGCAGCTCTAAACCACAACTTTTGTTGATTGCCTTAAACCGTTTTCTCTCTTAGTACTCTACTCTTTTCCAAATTGGTGGTCTCATTTTTCTCTGGTTTTCCATTACCTTTTGTTTTCTACTCCATTGCATCATATGCTCTGTTTGTGCTCTTAGAACTTCCCATCCCTTCTATCTGTCCTACTCATCTAATACATAGGGCAAAGATAGTTTCTGATTATAGGTTTGTGTGATGCATATTTCACCTAGTTCTTGCTCTCACGTTTCCTCTGTAAACATTTAAAGGTAAACACAGATAATACAAAATAAAACTTTCAGTTTATTGCAACTGGGTTTGTCCTTTTTCTGAATTCAAATATTTTGATCAAAACTATGAACAAAGTTTTTCCTACCAAGTGAGCAGTTACTCTGCATTCTCCCATCTGTAGAGCAACGGAGCATGGTGCCCACCACACGGCCTCCTACTACGATGACACGTACATCCTTGCCATGGG
>NW_011257114.1:0-523 GCF_000146605.3 Meleagris gallopavo
CCAGTAGCTACCCTTTCCTCCTCCCGGGCACGGATGCCAAGATGTTGGCCTCCTGCAGACTCGGTGGTCATCGGTGCTTCGCCATGACCGTGTATTCTTTGCTTTTTCATGTTGCTGCAGAGGCTGCTGCTGCTGCATGGGTTGATGTTGGTTTCCTCGGTTGGTTTTCCGTGTTGTTTTTCTGTGGTTTCTGCCTTAGTTTCCTGCTCCTCCTGCATTGCAATGCATTGGGCTATTTTTCAGTGGTGTTGATTTTTTTCCCCTTCTGTTTCTGTTCTTGGAAGTGCTTTTTCCTTTCCTAAGCGTATTCCCCTCTGTTTGTGAGGATTTCAAGTGCTTTTGCTTTGGTTTCCTTGGCATTTCAGCACTTGGTCCTTCTTTTACTTTTTGTGGTGTTGCTTGGCTTTGGTTTGCTCTTAGGTTTTTGTTGGCATCGTGGCCTTGCACTGCTGTTAAATTTTCCTTCTTTCTTTCCATTGCGAAGCCCTGCTGAGCGTTTGTATCTGTTTACTTTGCTAGGATT
>NW_011257115.1:0-496 GCF_000146605.3 Meleagris gallopavo
CAGAGGCTTCTGCTGCTGCTGCATGGGTTGATGTTGGTTTCCTCGGTTGGTTTTCCGTGTTGTTTTTCTGTGGTTTCTGCCTTAGTTTCCTGCTCCTCCTGCATTGCAATGCATTGGGCTATTTTTCAGTGGTGTTGATTTTTTTCCCCTTCTGTTTCTGTTCTTGGAAGTGCTTTTTCCTTTCCTAAGCGTATTCCCCTCTGTTTGTGAGGATTTCAAGTGCTTTTGCTTTGGTTTCCTTGGCATTTCAGCACTTGGTCCTTCTTTTACTTTTTGTGGTGTTGCTTGGCTTTGGTTTGCTCTTTGGTTTTTGTTGGCATCGTGGCCTTGCACTGCTGTTAAATTTTCCTTCTTTCTTTCCATTGCGAAGCCCTGCTGAGCGTTTGTATCTGTTTACTTTGCTAGGCTTCTTTGCTCTGCCATGCTAGTGCATTGAATTCATTGGCTTTCCTGTTGTATTTCTCGACCTCGTTTGCTTTGCTTTCTTCTCCTTCCT
>NW_011257116.1:0-395 GCF_000146605.3 Meleagris gallopavo
TTGAAGGAAAAATTGCTGGAACAGAGATGCCATTTGGTTTATCCTTAGGGTTTATGCCAAGGCTGCGTGCTCTGAAATGCTGGTACAGTTTGAGTGTCGGAAGTGGCCATGACCTTTCTGCTGCTATCAGTTCATTCCGGGGGGAATAACTGCAGCTGACTGCAGCGTTGGTTTTGTTGTTCCATCCCCACAAAAGGTATTCTGAGAATCTGTTTTTTCTGTTCCTATTATTAGTATTACTGCATTACTAGGATGATGGCTCATTGATGATGTACGTAGATTGCTCTGAAGGAATGCCTCCTATTTATTTCCATAGAAATGACAACAGATACATAGAGTGAATTCTCAGCTACAAAACTCTGTTTCAACACGGTTACCACCATTAGCTATGCTTT
>NW_011257117.1:0-699 GCF_000146605.3 Meleagris gallopavo
TGTTTGATCAGAAGAACTCAAATGCCAAATCAAGCCATATTATAGAGATGGCTGAATCCCTCCCTGCATCCAACCCAGCGCAAGTCTGATCTGGAACTGAATCTTCTGGGCTTCACCGCACCAAACATCCTGAAGGTGTCAGAGAATGTTCCTGATGCCTTTACGCCTAATGCTCTTCCGTACACGACAACAAGGAACGCCTTGCACTGCTTACCTCAAAGGAGAGTTCATCCGGTGCCTGGGCAACGTATCTCTTAATAACGTGAGCAGCAGCAACAGCTGGAGTATTAAGAGAGGACTCCTCACGGACCAGCAGGGGCTTCCCCTTGGTCTCAGTCTGAAACAGAGAGCACAGGCCACGGTGAGGAGCTGAAGACAAACGAGGAGGATGTCAGGCTGAGGAGCACATCAGCAGAGAAAGCTGCAGGAGATGCATTCGGTCCTTATCGCGAGCGCTTAACAAGAAACTGCAAGTCTAAGAACAGCTGTTTCTCTTCCCGGTGCGCAGCAGTATCCCCAGGCAATGCAAAGATGCATCTCTCTCTGGCCACACTAAGAGGACCAACACCCACAACCGAGACGGCTCCGGCAGTTTTATAAACTTGCCACACTTGCACTACTGGCTTGCCAAAGAGGAGCGTAAGAGTCTGCTCACTTCCTGTAACCCACTGCCCGGAGACCTCAGCCGTGGCTGGACAC
>NW_011257118.1:0-373 GCF_000146605.3 Meleagris gallopavo
AACTTTAGTCGCTACGTGCAGTGGCAAGAACTCCCGCACGCTGTGCTGCCGTCCGAAGTGCGTAGCACTTGTTGTAGTCTGGCAATACGTTTCCGTGTGCGCTTCTGATGACCTCTACCTTACAATCACCAATATACAATTAGAATCAGCAATATCACATTACCATGCAGAAGTAACAGTAATTTAAGTACAAAAAAATTACAACTTTTCAACTAGAATCGACTCCATTACATTCCTCATTATGACGCTTACTCCCAGACTTTGGGGCATTTTATTGCAGAACCACCACCTGTGTCAAAAGTAGATGGCAGTTTCCCTCAGAAACACCCGTTTCCTCACAAATATGTGGCTCATTCTATCCGAAATACATTTC
>NW_011257119.1:0-489 GCF_000146605.3 Meleagris gallopavo
ATTGCTTGCTTGTGTCCAGCTCCCACCCACCCAGTACTCCCCAGGGCCTTATGGAGCAGGACTACGCTCAGTCCTTTCATCCCCTAGCATGTTTTGGTGGTGGGTGTTCCCTCATCCCAGCTACTGACCCTGCACTTGGATTTGTGGCCACTGCTCAGCCTGTTGAGGTCTCTGTGGATGGCATCCCGTCCCTCTGCTGTGTCACTGCACCCCACAGCTTGGTGTCCTTAGGGTGCACTCAACCCCACTGTTGATGTCCCTGATGAAGGGGAAACCCAGATGCTTGTACCAACTGGGCGTAGAAGCCCTTGGGAGCAGCCCTGCAGAGGACTCGGGGATCCTGGTGGACAAAGAGCTGGACATAAGCCAGTAGTGTCGCACTTGCAGCCAGAAGGCCAACTGGTATCCTGGGCTGCATTCAAAGAGGAGCGACCAGCAGGGAGAGGGAGGTGATTGTCCCCCTCGACTCAGCTCTGGTGCGGCCCCATG
>NW_011257120.1:0-527 GCF_000146605.3 Meleagris gallopavo
AGCGTTTACCCATTCCAGAGCCCGGCACAATAGGGTTCCCCCAGAGCTCTGAATTGCGCTTCATGGTGCCCAGAAGGCTGCCTATCCTCTTTGTTCTGTGTCTTGCTTGTCTCTGGTCTTGCACTGTTTTCACTATTACATTCTCTTGTCGTCCTATTTTTGTGTTCCTTGCCCCATTCTCTTGGCCTAATGACCCTTTGGCTTTGTGTTGCCACATTCATGTCGGCATTCAGTTTTGGCGTTCCCTGCCGTATTGTCTGGGCCGTCATCCTTGGCATTTCCTTCCATGTTCTCTTGGCCCTTGCCTTTGCCTGGGCATTCCCTTGCCCTCCTGTTTTTGTGGCAACACCTGGGGCGGGGTGCAGCCCTGCGAGCACAGCTGGGGGCAGTTTGGCTGTGGAGTGGGGCAGAGCCAGGCTCCACCCCTCCCTGATCCCATGTAAGGGCTGGGAAGAGTAGGGGCAGCATGTGAACCTGGGGAGTGCTTCCTTTGGAGTATGCCTTGTTCTTTGGTGATGGAGTGAGTT
>NW_011257121.1:0-544 GCF_000146605.3 Meleagris gallopavo
GAGCAGTTATCAGGGAAGACCAAAGCAAAAAATTGTTAAGTATCTCAGCCTTCTCCTTGTCTGTTGTTACTAGCCTACCTATGTCACTCACTAGGGGGGGCTACACCCTCCTGGACTTTCCTTTTCTGGTTGAGGTACCTGTAGAAACCTTTCTTGTTCTAGAACTAGTAAGATAGACTTACAAGATAGCGACATTTGTAATTGCATAATTACTTTTTTAACCTTAGCATGCATCTTAGCATAATAAATGTTCAGACATATTTTATAAACCGCATTAGCTAATCATGCCAGACAGTAATATGAATTTTCAAAAAGTATTATTAGTTGGAGCTTTAGCAAAGTATTACTATCTTACCCTGGTTGAATTAAAGCAGGAGACTTTGAACGTTTTGTTATTTCATCTCTTCAGCCTGCCCACTCTCCAGATCGGTTAGCCTGCATATCACACACAGTAGAACAGGCAAGTCATTCTAGTCCAATATAGTACTTTAAAGCAGGGCCAACTTGATATCTAGTGCATGTTACTCCAGACCAGCTAAATCTG
>NW_011257122.1:0-571 GCF_000146605.3 Meleagris gallopavo
TTCAGGTCTTCTAGTACAGCACAGCCGTAAGGACCACAGCTTGGTTAACTTTTTTAATGAAATGGTACAATACAAAGTTAAATGCTTAAAAGCACAAGTACTAGGAGAACTGCTCAGGCTGCAGTAAATCTAATCACTGATATCAAAATACTGTTACTGATTCTGTTTTTACACAATTTGAGTAATCAGTATTAATTGATACTCTATAATAGATGAAAATATGAAAGTAGCTGGAAACATCAGAAGTTATGGCCTAAATAAGAAACCCAAAGAGCATAAGCACAAGAGAAAGGAAAAAGAAACTTTTTCAGGGAGAAATACTATATTAGGTAGTACTTTCACGTATGTTAAAAAAGAGCCAGTAAACACGTTTCCATATTCAAACCCATAACACAATAAAGCAGGAAAAACTGTTTCAGTACGAAGTACATTTTAAGCATGTGGAACACGTTTCTAATATCAGCAGTATACGAATAGAATAGTATACGTCCACTACGCACACAACATTCTGAAATAAAAAATTTGAACTACATTTTCAAAAACACTAAACATATACCAGCTTCTATCACAT
>NW_011257123.1:0-494 GCF_000146605.3 Meleagris gallopavo
AGGCCCAAAGCTCTGTGTCCACATGCGGCACGCTCACCACAGCACCAGCTCTGCTCACCAGCTGTGGGACAAACGCTCCACCCCAGCAATGATTGCAACCTTGGTGAGTGCCTGCAGCACTTCTGTGCTTTCATCATAAGCAAAGGAGGGGTCACCTCCTCGATCCAAACTTTAAGAAACCAGCAGAATGGTCACCCAATGGGGTGATCTGAAGTCAAATGACAGAGAAATGAAGATGACTCTTCTGCATCCGTCTCAGATCACCCTCTTGCTCAGGCACCACGCAGTCAGACCAAGGAGATGTTGCCTCTGGGCTGCCTTCAGCTTGGAGGCTGGAAGGGTTTGGGCTTCCAAACACTCAGCAAGCATTTGGATGAGACAGCTTCCTGCTGGGAAGCCCTCCGACATCATTGCTGCCTCCTCCGGTACCATACCTGCAGATGCTTCAGAGCTCATTCGCATGGACTTCCTTCCTCCCATCAGCAGCTACTCCT
>NW_011257124.1:0-523 GCF_000146605.3 Meleagris gallopavo
TTCAGCGAGTTATGGCATTAGTGGACACTGGAGCAGAAACATCAATCATTTATGGAGATCCCAACAAATTTCATGGAAACAGAGTGATGATTGGTGGTTTTGGGGGACAAACTATTCCTGTCACCCAAACGTGGTTAAAACTGGGGGTTGGGCGTCTCCCACCCCGGGAGTATAAGGTATCTATTGCCCCAGTCCAGAAATACATCTTGGGCATAGATATTCTATGCGCTCTGGCTCTCCACACAACCGTGGGAGAGTTCAGACTCCGACAGAGATGTATTAGGATCCGGGCGGTGCAGGTAATATTAAGAGGCCATGCGAAACATGGGCCAATTTGCCTGCCGAAACCGCGCCGGGTTACTAATGTGAGACAGTACAGACTCCCGGGTGGGCAGGACGAAATATCAAAAACAGTGCAAGAATTTAGAAAAAGTGGGACATTATAAGACCTGCCCTTACAACAGCCCATACAATTCCCACATATGGCCAGTGCGAAAGTTGGATGGCACATGGAGAATGACAG
>NW_011257125.1:0-454 GCF_000146605.3 Meleagris gallopavo
GACGCCCAGGTCCCTCTCTGCAGAGCTCCTCTCCAGCAGCTCATCCCCCAGCCTGTATTGGTGCATGCAATTATTCCTCCCTAGGTATAAGACCCTACACTTGCTTGTGTTGAACCTCATCCGGTTTCTTACTGCCCAGCTCTCCAGCCTGTCCAGGTCTCGCTGAATGGCAGCACAGCCTTCAGGCGTGTCAGCCAATCCTCCCAACTTCGTATCATCAGCAAACTTGCTGAGGGTGGCCACTATCCCCTCATCAAGGTCATTGATGAAGATGTTGAACAAGACCGGACCCAGCACAGACCCCTGGGAGACACCACTGGTTACAGGTCTCCAGCCAGACTCTGCACCACCAACGACGACCCTCTGCGCTCTGCCAGTCAGCCAGTTCTCAACCCACTCACTGTCCACTCGTCTATCCCACACTTCCTCAGCTTTGTATAAGGATGTCGTGGGA
>NW_011257126.1:0-429 GCF_000146605.3 Meleagris gallopavo
TTCCGTCTGCCAGGCTTACTCACAGAACACCAGGCTTCTCTCCACCGGGCATCACATGGACACAAACAGGCTGCTGGTGCGGGGAAGGCAATTTCACCTGAGCATCTCACCACAGACGTTCCCTCCGCTCTGCTCTCCTGCAAAGACACGAGGAGAAAAAGCCTCAGCTCCTCCGAGCAACAACGGGAAACAACTCCAGAAAATTCTCCACTCAAAAACCAGTTCCTGCAGACGTACAAAGGAGTCCTTCCAAGTTCACGCGTGCTTACGCTGTGGCCTTCGCAGAAACACGCTGCCTTTGTGCTGCTGGCTCCTGACGGCTCTTCTTCATCACCTTCTGGGCACAGCACAACAGCTTTCTTGTACAAATCTGGCCCTACATACCTTCCTCCACCCCAAAATGAAGTCTGACGTAGAGCTGTGGCGCAG
>NW_011257127.1:0-501 GCF_000146605.3 Meleagris gallopavo
ACAGGTATTCTTGTGGCTGTTCAGCTTTGAACACGAGTCAGGTGTGCTGTAGCAAGAGCCATTAGGCTCTGAAATGCCTTTCAACATGCACACTGCCTCTTTCTGTCCTGCCCTGCCATCTTTGTTCCTTTTGATGCAGGAATTTTTACTGGCATGTACTGGGCTTGTTCAGTCGGTGCTGTTGGAGCACTGTGCAGTGACGAGGTCGGAGGTAATAACACCTGCTGGCAGATGAGGAAAACACCGTTGGACAGAGGTGAGGAGAGAATAAAACACGACAGCTGAGCTGCCTGCAAAGAGCTGCTGGGGGAAGCGTGATGCCAACTCCGAATTTGATCCGATAGCCTGCTGTGCACGTTCTACGTTTATCCCGCCCTCCGTCTTTCCCACAGCCACACACGGGGCTCTGGGCAGCGGACGTCTCTGTTGGTGGGGTCCTGCTGCCACCTCGAGGTACCGAGCCAAACTGCCACCTTCTGGGGGAAACGTGAGGAAAAAGCG
>NW_011257128.1:0-459 GCF_000146605.3 Meleagris gallopavo
CTCCCTCTGGAATGGTATGCCACATAATATGCAGATGCCACATAGTTATTTCCATCCATGTTTTCAATTGGCTATATATACCTATTGCTCCATAGAGCAAAGTGGTGAACTTAATTAAGGCCCAGTATGTTTTTAGCATTAAGAAAGAAGAGACAGTGGCATGCAGCCCTTAAAAGGCAGTTTCAGTAGAGAAAGCATTTTTCTCTTTTTTCTTTTACAGAAACAAGATAGCAAGGCTCAAAGTTTACAAATATCCTAGAGTATTGGCCGTCCGCCTGGACTTTTCAAGGTCACGCTTTCAGACAGTACTGGTGAAACAGATAAACTTTCCCAATGAAGCTGTCTGAGAGCGGAGAGAGAGATTTTGTTCAAAAAGCTAAAAAGCAACTGTTGCCCGCATTCTCCACCAAGAATGTCAACGGTTTACGGGCTGGTTCGGCCCGGTTCCGTGACTAGAAG
>NW_011257129.1:0-490 GCF_000146605.3 Meleagris gallopavo
AAATGGCGATGACCAGCCTTCCCACACCCGCTCTGTGCAAACACGCACCTGCAGCTCTGCAGCCCCCAAACTCACCATTGATCCACGAGAGCAAACCCTGGATGTCCGTGATGTCCTTCGGCACATCCGAGCTGGTCACTGCTGCTGGGAAAAAAAGCAAAAAATCCCAAGGAGTCAATGCCAGCTCTCCCGTACCGTGGTCACAGGAAGGGATCTCGGGTGAACGCTGGGTTCCCATTATAAAACAGGACAGGAAAGGAAACTGTAAATCCCAGGGATTAACATCCCATGCAACACGCAATGAGAACAGTCCCAGGAAAGAACAGGCAGAAAGCCTAACTAGAAAGACAGTGCACCAAAGCCAGATGCCTGTTGTGTGTCTGTACCTCTCTTGGGTGCTGTGCCACACTCCGTGCTCCTCCCTGGCTTTGCACATGGCTGCGCTTCAGAGGAAGGCCACTGGCATCAGCTTCTGACAGAAAGGAGACAA
>NW_011257130.1:0-370 GCF_000146605.3 Meleagris gallopavo
CAAGGAGTCAATGCCAGCTCTCCCGTACCGTGGTCACAGGAAGGGATCTCGGCTGAACGCTGGGTTCCCATTATAAAACAGGACAGGAAAGGAAACTGTAAATCCCAGGGATTAACATCCCATGCAACACGCAATGAGAACAGTCCCAGGAAAGAACAGGCAGAAAGCCTAACTAGAAAGACAGTGCACCAAAGCCAGATGCCTGTTGTGTGTCTGTACCTCTCTTGGGTGCTGTGCCACACTCCGTGCTCCTCCCTGGCTTTGCACATGGCTGCGCTTCAGAGGAAGGCCACTGGCATCAGCTTCTGACAGAAAGGAACAAGAAAGACATGAAGAGCCTCTCTATGGAGGAAGATTTGAGCACTGCCAG
>NW_011257131.1:0-484 GCF_000146605.3 Meleagris gallopavo
CCATCACACACAGCCCTGCGTGCAGCCCTGTTTAGAGGCGGTACCCACAGCACAGCTCACAAGAGCTTCTTACCTGCGGAGGCTTTCCGTTTCCCGCCTTGCCCCGCACCATTCCACAGATGTACAGGTTTTGTCCCTACAACAACAGATCATATGTTGATTTCACAGACACCAGCAGGCAGCAGAAGTATTGTCCAGTAAGCCCATGTCCCCCCAGAAAACAGAAAGATGCTACTTGGACAGCCCAAACACAAACGCACAGTTCACTTCTCACTGCCCCTTGCTGCACTCCAAATGGATGCTTACTTGACATCCCTTACAGCACTGCAATCTTCAGCTGCCTTGATTCCTGAGTCCTCCTTTTGGACAGGAACCCTACAGAAAGTATCAACAAGTGAAAAATCATGAGGAAGAAGCATTTTCCCAGCTTTCTGCTGCCACGCAAGTAGTCTCTTGAGGAAGGCAATGCTTGGAAGTCAGCTGG
>NW_011257132.1:0-479 GCF_000146605.3 Meleagris gallopavo
GTTTAAGATGCCCAAGTTCGACAAGCCCAAATTCGGAGTGTCGGTGCCCAAGGCGGAAGGGCCCGAAGGCGAGGTCAGCCTGCCCACCGCAGAGGTCGAGCTGCCCTCCGGCACCGTGACGGTCACAGGGGAAGGCCCCTCACTGGACCTCAAAGCTGACGTTTCCGGTGCCAAAACCGAAGGGGCTGGCTGGAAACTGGAGAAGCCCTCCCTCAAAATGCCCAAAGCTGACATCAAAGCTCCCAAGGTGGACATCAGCCTGCCCTCCGTCGACATCACCCTTCCAAAGGCCGGTGTCGACCTGCAGGCGCCCGAGGCGGCGCTCAGCCTCGGAGGGGGAGGTAAAAGCCCCGGAGAAGGAGGCCACCAAGGCAAAAGACGGCAAGTTCAAAATGCCCAAGTTCGGCATGCCTTCCTTGGCTGGTCCAGCAGCAGAGAGGCCAAGGGCACCGTAGCTGCCGATGTGGACGTGAGCCTCA
>NW_011257133.1:0-453 GCF_000146605.3 Meleagris gallopavo
TCGAGGGGGAGGTAAAAGCCCCGGAGAAGGAGGCCACCAAGGCAAAAGACGGCAAGTTCAAAATGCCCAAGTTCGGCATGCCTCCTTGGCTGGTCCAGCAGCAGAGAGGCCAAGGGCACCGTAGCTGCCGATGTGGACGTGAGCCTCAAGGAGCCCCAGGTGACGGCACCCTCGGGAACCGCCGAAGTCGACGTGACCCCTGCCCGGGGGCCGAGATCCAAGCGCCCGGCGCCGAGGTGACCATCGAGGCGGCCGCCGGCGCAGACGCGGAGAAAGGCCGCTTCAAAATGCCCGACGTCAAGATGCCCAAGCGTCAAGCTGCCCAAAGTCAAAGCTCCCCACGTGCAGGTCAGCCTGCCAAAGGCTGAGATCTCGCTGCCCAAAGCCCAGGGCGAAATCCCGGAGGGCGAGCTCGCCCTGCAGGGCCCCGATGCCGAAGGCAGCCTGGACGTG
>NW_011257134.1:0-465 GCF_000146605.3 Meleagris gallopavo
GGAAGTGACTCTCAAGCACACATTCCAGTGCGTCACCACCCTGTGACGTCGAAAAGCTCGCCTACCCTAACGAACCAACCTAAACCTCCCCTGTCTCACTTGAAAACCATTTCCCCTTGTCCTATTGCTATCCACCCTCCTAAACAGCCGTTGCCCCCTCCTGCTTATGCGCTCCCTTTGAGTCTTGGAAGGCTGTCATGAGCTATCTCCAGAGCTTTCTCTTCTCCCACAGAAACAATCCCAGTTCCGTCAACATTTCTTTCTAAGAGAGGTGCTCCAACCCTCTGATCATCTTCGTGGCCCTTCTCTGGACCTGCTCCAAAAGCTCCACATCATTCCTGTGCTGGAGCCCCAGGCCTGGACGCAGTGCTGCACATGGGGCCGCACCAGAGCCGAGTCGAGGGGGGCAATCACCTCCCTCTCCCTGCTGGTCGCTCCTCTTTGAATGCAGCCCAGGATCTACTT
>NW_011257135.1:0-467 GCF_000146605.3 Meleagris gallopavo
ATGGAGCTGTGCGAGTGCATCCAGAGTACAGCCACAAACACGAACCCAAGGATGGAACCCCTCTCCTGTAAGCAAGGAGAGCTGGGCTGTTCAGCCTCCTGGAGAAGTGAAGGCTCCAAGGGAACCTGGTAACAGCCTTTCAATACCTAAAGGAAAGAACAAGGGAAAATGGAGGTGAAATCTAAGGAAAATGTCTTGTACAGTGAGGGTGCTGAGGCAGTGGCACAGGTTGCCAGAGACATGGTGGATGTGCTGGCCCTTTCAAGGTGAGCCTGGCTCAGACTCTGAGCAACTTGATCTAGCTGTGGATGGTCAGCATGGGGCAGTCGGATCACATCGCAAACCTACCTGCATACAAGCAGCGCACCAAACATGGGGGTGCATGATGTTCATTACCTGCTGGACACATCTCACACCACTGACTGGAGAGCCCAGGCAATCCTTCAACTCCATCAGGCTGACAAAAA
>NW_011257136.1:0-449 GCF_000146605.3 Meleagris gallopavo
GGTCTGGGAATGGGAGACTTCCCTTTAGTCAGGAAGAGGATGTGCGTGAGCGCCTAGGCAGTACTAAGGTCCACAAGTCCATGGGACCTGATGGGGTGCATCCACGTGTGCTGAGGGAGCTGGCGGAGGTCATTGCCGAACCGCTCTCCATCATTTTTGAGAGGTCTTGGACAACAGGGGAGGTCCCTGAAGACTGGAGGATAGCCAATGTCACTCCGGTCTTCAAAAAGGGCAAGAAGGAAGATCCGGGGTAATTATAGGCCTGTCAGCCTCACCTCCGTCCCTGGAAAGGTGATGGAACAGCTTGTGCTGGATACCATCTCCAGACAACTGGGAGAAAAAGGAGGTTATCAGGAGTAGTCAGCATGGGTTCACCAAGGGGAGTCGTGCTCGACCAACTTGGTGGCCTTCTATGATGCTGTCACATGCTGGGTGGATGGGGGAAGAGC
>NW_011257138.1:0-531 GCF_000146605.3 Meleagris gallopavo
GGGAGGGAAGGGGGAAGTGAGAGAGATGGGCGGGCTGCCTAATGATTGGTCTGCACAGACATGTGAATTATATGCTTTGAACCGAGCACTTCATCTCCTTAAAGGAGAAGAAGGAACCGTATATACTGATTCAAAGTATGCGTATGGAGTAGTACACACTTTTGGAAAGATTTGGGAGGAACGAGGGTTAATCAGCAGGAAAGGAAAGGAATTGGTCCACGGAGCATTAATCAGACGAGTTTTAGAAAATTGACCACTACCCACCGAGATTGCAATAGTACACGTCAGGGGCCACCAGAAGGGTAATTCACTCATTGCTCAGGGCAATCGAGCAGCAGATAAAACAGCCCGTGAGGCTGCTTCACAATCAACAATGGCTATGAATTATCTTGTGCCTGAGGTGCCACCCCTCCCCTAAAGCAAATTTTCAGTGAAAAAGAAAAGAAACCCTTAGAAACTTAGGGGCCATAGAGTCTGAAGGAAGCTGGATCCTTCCAGATGGAAGAGAAGTATTAAATAAGGCAGTTACAA
>NW_011257139.1:0-564 GCF_000146605.3 Meleagris gallopavo
TAGGGATATATACTCTGGCTAAACAGGTTTGCAGGGGATGTGTAGTATGTCAGAAAGTGAATAATAGGGGCTAACAGAAAGCGACCTAAGGAGGAGGGGCCGGGAATTCGACCATTTCAAAGTATTCAAGCAGATTTTACGGAACTTCCAAGTGTAGGAAAGGTCAAGTACTTGTTGGTGTTAGTAGACCATTTAACTGGGTGGGAGGAAGCATTTCCATCAGTGTCTGCTACTGCAAATACAGTAGCTAACGTGAGTTTGGAACACATAACCCCTAGGTATGGAGTAGTAGAATATATTGATTCGGACCAAGGGAGTGCTGTTTCC
Organism: Meleagris gallopavo; assembly: GCF_000146605.3. Lineage (NCBI taxonomy): Eukaryota > Metazoa > Chordata > Aves > Galliformes > Phasianidae > Meleagris > Meleagris gallopavo. The sequence goes on from NW_011257139.1 coordinate 328, forward strand.
CCCAATATCGGAGATGGATGCTGAGATCCCTCCTGCATTCTCTATGGCCATAGGTAACCATACAGCCTGTCTCTCAAGGCAGGGTGTGAGGGCTACCAGGTCTGTAGGGAATTTCTCACTATGCAGTGAAACTTTGGATGTTACGAAAAATTTGGCAGGAAACTCTTCAAGGCTGAGAATCCCTAGAGCGGATCTCTGGTGGTATTGCGGCGGGGAGACCTTGTGGTCCATCCTCCC
>NW_011257140.1:0-538 GCF_000146605.3 Meleagris gallopavo
TCCAGTGCGTCACCACCCTGGGCGTGAAAAGCTGCCTCCTAATAACCAACCTAAACCTCCCCTGTCTCACTTGAAAACCATTTCCCCTTGTCCTATCGCTATCCACCCTCCTAAACAGCCGTTGCCCCCTCCTGCTTATGCGCTCCCTTCGAGTCTTGGAAGGCTGTCATGAGCTATCTCCAGAGCTTTCTCTTCTCCCACACAAACAATCCCAGTTCCCTCAACATTTCTTTCTAAGAGAGGTGCTCCAGCCCTCTGATCATCTTCGTGGCCCTTCTCTGGACCTGCTCCAAAAGCTCCACATCATTCCCGTGCTGGAGCCCCAGGCCTGGACGCAGTGCTGCTCATGGGGCCGCACCAGAGCCGAGTCGAGGGGGACAATCACCTCCCTCTCCCTGCTGGTCGCTCCTCTTTGAATGCAGCCCACGATACAGTTGGCCTTCTGGGCTGCAAGTGCACACTACTGGCTTATGTCCAGCTCTTTGTCCACCAGGATCCCCGAGTCCACCGCAGGGCTGCTCCAAGGGCTTCTACGCCC
>NW_011257141.1:0-537 GCF_000146605.3 Meleagris gallopavo
AAAGACTTGATTCCCCTTCTGTTTCTAGGTTCCCTTTAACTACTGGAAGGCTGCAATGAGGCCAAGAGCAGAGTGGGGGACAACCACCTCCCTGTCCCTGCTGGCCACCCCTCTGCTGATGGAGATAAGGTGATACTGTGAGCTCCGCCAGCCAGCACTTCTCAAGCCCCCACTGCCCACCCGTCTCTCCCACACTGTCTCAGCTTACCTACAAGATGCTGCACAAGAGGATGCAAAAAACAAAGGTACTCAGTTGGTGCACAAGTGCAACAAGCGAGCTACTCAGGCAGAGCTCAAGCGCTCCAATGAAGGGACGCAGCACGCACTGCTCCTGCCCTCATTCCAGCCGCTTGTGACATCATAGGGGCCACCAGGCTGCTCCACCATGATGGACAGGGTGGGGAGGCAAGAGCACTGGTCACAGGTCCAGAAGATTCCACCATGCCACCCCAACGTTCTAGAATCAGTGGGCGGTTGGAATTCTACCTCAGCCGAATTCTGGAGAAGCTGGCACGGGGTTGTCATGACCAAAAGCAC
>NW_011257142.1:0-493 GCF_000146605.3 Meleagris gallopavo
CCTTTCATCCCCTAGCATGTTTTGGTGGTGGGTGTTCCCTCATCCCAGCTACTGACCCTGCACTTGGATTTGTGGCCACTGCTCAGCCTGTTGAGGTCTCTGTGGATGGCATCCCGTCCCTCTGCTGTGTCACTGCACCCCACAGCTTGGTGTCCTTAGGGTGCACTCAACCCCACTGTTGATGTCCCTGATGAAGGGGAAACCCAGATGCTTGTACCAACTGGGCGTAGAAGCCCTTGGGAGCAGCCCTGCGGAGGACTCGGGGATCCTGGTGGACAAAGAGCTGGACATAAGCCAGTAGTGTGCACTTGCAGCCCAGAAGGCCAACTGTATCCTGGGCTGCATTCAAAGAGGAGCGACCAGCAGGGAGAGGGAGGTGATTGTCCCCCTCGACTCAGCTCTGGTGCGGCCCCATGTGCAGCACTGCGTCCAGGCCTGGGGCTCCAGCACGGGAATGATGTGGAGCTTTTGGAGCAGGTCCAGAGAAGGGCCA
>NW_011257143.1:0-595 GCF_000146605.3 Meleagris gallopavo
TCAGCACTGCTTCACTCCTCCAGAGCCAGGGCCACAGACAAAGCAGCCGTCAGTCAGTCAGCTGGAAAAGCATCCCGGTACTCTGCAAGGGGACAGAGTGCTCTGCTCTGACAGCTTCCCTCAGCAGCCCTGCACTGAAATGCTTTGTGGGCTTCCTTCCAGCAAGCTGCTGAGGACAGAGGCAGTCACATCAGCTGCCTCTGCATTAACTGGGAGATGATTTTATGTTCATCCCTGGTCAACACAACAGGGGCTGCTTTCTTTAACGTCTTTATTACACCTTCTTAGCTGAGTATAACATTTCTAAAACAATTCTCAGCACTACGAAAGATAATATTCAAGACATTATAGCTATACGGAATGGAGACATTCCAAATGAATTAAATGAAATTTAAAGAAAAGAAACAAACAAAAAACCCAAGAAGCTGCTTCCTTCAAAAGTCAGAGGATTCTGACGAGGAGAAAACAGCAAAACTAAGCCTGCCATCATCACGTCATTGCCATCAGGGCTCCAACTAAGGCAGCCAGCTGCCCAGGGAAGAACTTCTATGAGATGCTGCTCAGTGACGGCACCCAGAATGAAGCAGCAAGGATG
>NW_011257144.1:0-619 GCF_000146605.3 Meleagris gallopavo
CAAATCGCACTGCATGGCGCTGACTTCCCTTATGCTAACAGTACAGAACACTGCTCAGAGCTTTGTGCCACACAGCAGCACCAGGGTTGGACTACAGCTTTAGAATCAGAGAATCACGAGGTTGGAAATGACCTGCAAGATCATCTAGTCCTCCCACTGCCATTGCTACCACAAGCACTAAACCATATCTCACAGCTCCTCATCCAGATGCCTCTTGAGCAGAGCCAGGGATGGCGACTCCACCACCTCCCTGGGCAGCCATTCCAGTGCCTGACCGCTGTCCGAGACAAAGAGTCCTTCCTTATCTCTAACCTAAACCTCCTCTGGTACAGCTTGTGGCCATTTCCTCGGGCCCTGTTTGTTGCCTGGGAGAAGAGGCCAAGCCCCTCCTCATCACAGCCTCCCTTCAGGCAGTTGTAGAGTGCAATGAGGTCTCCCCTGAGCCTCCTCTTCTCCAGACTGAACAATCCCAGCTCTCCCAGCCACTCCTCATAAGACTTGTGCTCCAGACCCCTCACCTGTTTCGTTGCCCTTCTCTGGACACGCTTCAGGGCCTCAATGTCTTTCTTTGGGCTCCATGGACCAAAACTGAACACGGGACTCGAGGTGCAGACTCACC
>NW_011257145.1:0-581 GCF_000146605.3 Meleagris gallopavo
TCCCACTGCCATTGCTACCACAAGCACTAAACCAGATCTCACAGCTCCTCATCCAGATGCCTCTTGAGCAGAGCCAGGGAGGGCGACTCCACCACCTCCCTGGGCAGCCATTCCAGTGCCTGACCGCTGTCCGAGACAAAGAGTCCTTCCTTATGTCTAACCTAAACCTCCTCTGGTACAGCTTGTGGCCATTTCCTCGGGCCCTGTTTGTTGCCTGGGAGAAGAGGCCAAGCCCCTCCTCACCACAGCCTCCCTTCAGGCAGTTGTAGAGTGCAATGAGGTCTCCCCTGAGCCTCCTCTTCTCCAGACTGAACAATCCCAGCTCTCCCAGCCACTCCTCATAAGACTTGTGCTCCAGACCCCTCACCTGTTTCGTTGCCCTTCTCTGGACACGCTTCAGGGCCTCAATGTCTTTCTTTGGGCTCCAGGGACCAAAACTGAACACGGGACTCGAGGTGCAAACTCACCACAGCTGAGTACAGGGGATGATGACCTCCCTGCTCCTGCTGGCCACACTATTTCGAATGCAGGCCACGATGCCGGTGGCCCTAACGGCCACCTGGGCACACTGCTGGCTCGTG
>NW_011257146.1:0-505 GCF_000146605.3 Meleagris gallopavo
CTCTTGCTTCTAAGTTAATGGAGGAGGCCAGTTCCCTACAAAGACCAACTTTCAGCGCTGGCCCAAGCCCACAGCAAAGGGAAGTCCTCTGACACCGACACAGGGAAACGGTTCCCGTGCAGAAGCCGTCCTGCGCAGGCAGAGCAGCTCTAAGCTGAGATTCCCGCCTTTACTGAAGTTGCGCTCTCAAGTCTGAAGCTTGTGCCTACCTGAAAGCCATGCTTGCCTCTCCACCAGGGGCTCAGCTCCTTTGCTGGCATAGCGATAACGCACACGATGTCTCCCACCTGCAAGAGATTGCAACGTCAATCCCAGCTTCAGCACGGCTGGGAGGAAAGCACAGCTCAAATGACTGCATCCTTCTGCATTGCCAAATACTGTCGAGCTGGAGAGCAATTGCACCAGTGCAGCTCTTAAGGCATTTGCCGTTGTACAACTGAATTTGGAGGTAGAAGAGTCACTGTGTTACACAGCAGCAGGCTCTCTGCCAAAGGGGATGGAAGAG
>NW_011257148.1:0-579 GCF_000146605.3 Meleagris gallopavo
AGCGGAGCAAAGTGAAAGGACCTGCTCAGGAGATTCAGTTCCTAGGTATAAAGTGGCAAGATGGCCGTCGTCACATCCCAACAGATGTGATTGACAAAATCAGTGCCATGTCTCCACCCACTAATAAGAAAGAGACACAATCGTTCCTGGGCGTAGTGGGTTTTTGGAGAATGCATGTTCCAAACTACAGCCTCATTGTAAGTCCCCTTTATCATGTGACGCGAATGAAGAATGAGTTTACATGGGGCCCGAGCAGCAGCAGGCTTTTGAACAGATTAAACAGGAAATAGCCCGTGCCGTGGCCCTAGGGCCAGTACGAATGGGACAGGGTATAAAGAACATCCTCTACACTGCTGCTGGAGAGAAAGGTCCCATTGGAGTTTGTGGCAGAGAGCCTCAGGAGAGACCCGAGGCCGACCCCTGGGATTCTGGAGTCGAGCTTACAGGGGGTCAGAAGAGGGCTACACTCCAACTGAAAAGGAGATCTTAGCCGCGTATGAGGGGGTTCGGCTGCTTCTGAAGTAATCGGTACTGAAACGCAGCTTCTCTGGCACCTCGGCTGCCAGTGCTGAACTGGAT
>NW_011257149.1:0-402 GCF_000146605.3 Meleagris gallopavo
GGGGCAAGGAACACAAAAATACGGAGGACAAGAGAATGTAATAGTGAAAACAGTGCAAGACAGAGACAAGCAAGACACAGAACAAAGAGGATAGGCAGCCTTCTGGGCACCATGAAGCGCAATTCAGAGCTCTGGGGGAACCCTATTGTGCCGGGCTCTGGAATGGGTAAACGCTGGCGGCTGTGCATCGCCCTTACCTGCTGGGCAGACAATGACCAGTCAGCAAAGTGAGGTTCCGGGGCATGCCGGGAAATGCACATTCCACTTCCTTGCTGTTTCCACCGAGACCAACACATCTCTCCGGGCAGTTGTTACGGCACTTGGGAGCACCGCAGCTCTGCTGCCACCTGTTGGACACAATACAGTCATGAAGGCATTGCCCTGCATCCGGGCCTCTTGCAC
>NW_011257150.1:0-547 GCF_000146605.3 Meleagris gallopavo
TAATAATGCCTAAAATTCTGATCTACTTCAGAAGTAATCTGAAATATTTTAAGGTGCAGAAAACTGTAAGATGACACTGCCACTAAAGGAAACAGCGGGAAGAAAAAAAAAAAGACTATTTTAACTATTTATTTCTGCCTCTGCACTGCCTTCTTTTTCCTTTGAATTCAAGTTGTTGTGTAGGTATAAAACTACTGTTGCAAGTAATATAGAGAAACCCTGTGAGATTTGGAACCAGCAGATGCAACAGCAAAAGAGCAGAGCTATTTCTTTCAGTGACAGAGCTGATTTTTGCTGGTTTAACAGTGTTTATGTCCAAGTGTGATGATTCATGAAGATTTAACCCCATTGACGTCTCAGGTAGCTAACTGAGACAACAAAAGTCATAAATGGTGCTCTGCGAATTTAGCTAGCCAACCTAATTTTGTGACAGACAAGCGCCAGAAATACAGAACAAAGGAGAGTATATAGTCAGAATAGATTAGTGAGATTTCATCTTTTGGTTTCAGGTTAAGTTTATTGACTCCGCTGTCTTTAAACCTCCTCC
>NW_011257151.1:0-506 GCF_000146605.3 Meleagris gallopavo
AAACTCTCCCTCAGTGGGCAGAAGATGCCCAGTCTTTACTTCAGATGCTCTGTCAGCAAGTGGACGCTTTAAAGGTAAACAACTTTGTCAGTACCTGCAATGCAGAGCAGTTGATCTTTTTGTTACGGTAGGTACTTGGTGATCCGAGCACTGGACAGACATTCTGACTGAACTGCTGCATAACTCAGTGAAAACATCTGCTCTGAACATCTGCTGGAATTGAGTGCAGTGAGAGTAAAACCTGCTGCCTGTAAACCCTGACTGGGGACTCAGAGATGCAGAGGGAACCTTTCTAAGGACTGTGTGAACAGAGCCCTGCTTTCATCAGCTTGGCTGTCGTCCTCTTGGCTCTGGGCTTTTTCTGGCTTTGAGTTCTCAGAGTTCTGTACAGGACGGGCAGATCTTGAATTATTCCAGCAGTTAGCTCTTGATTTTTTTCTCAGACCTTGAACGTGCTTTTAAGCAGCAAGAGCGTAGGGATCATTCCTTAGGTTTTCTTCAAATAC
>NW_011257152.1:0-464 GCF_000146605.3 Meleagris gallopavo
ATTTTTTCTTTTTTTTCCCCACTTCTCTCACTTTTTCACACCACAAGTGAAGCGTGTCACGGGTGAAAAGCCCACATGCACACACATATTGCTGCTTTAAGTTCTGGGAAAAGCAAGGGAAAGTTTAGAGGTTGTTTCTTGTGAGTGTCTTTGTGTTTGTGTCTTAGTATACATTTCAGATTTTATCACTGTTTTTCATTCCCTTTTTGTGGTATTTTTATACTTTGCTTTGCCTCCTTTGGTCTAATGTCAGTTGGGAGTGTTGATCTGCCAGAGGGGAGAAGGGCACTGCAGAGGGACCTGGATAGACTGGATCGATGGGCCAAGGTTAACGGCATGAGTTTCAATAGGGCCAAGTGTCAGGTCCTGCTTTTTGGTCACAACAACCCCAGGCAACCCTACAGGCTTGGGGATGAGTGGCTGGAAGGCTGCCTAATGGAAAGGGACCTTGGTGTGCTGATGGA
>NW_011257153.1:0-520 GCF_000146605.3 Meleagris gallopavo
GGCTGCACCCCGCCCCAGGTGTTGCCACAAAAACAGGAGGGCAAGGGAATGCCCAGGCAAAGGCAAGGGCCAAGAGAACATGGAAGGAAATGCCAAGGATGACGGCCCAGACAATACGGCAGGGAACGCCAAAACTGAATGCCGACATGAATGTGGCAACACAAAGCCAAGGGGTCATTAGGCCAAGAGAATGGGGCAAGGAACACAAAATAGGGAGGACGAAGAGAATGTAATAGTGAAAACAGTGCAAGACCAGAGACAAGCAAGACACAGAACAAAGAGGATAGGCAGCCTTCTGGGCACCATGAAGCGCAATTCAGAGCTCTGGGGGAACCCTATTGTGCCGGGCTCTGGAATGGGTAAACGCTGGCGGGTGTGCATCGCCCTTACCTGCTGGGCAGACAATGACCAGTCAGCAAAGTGAGGTTCCGGGGCATGCCGGGAAATGCACATTCCACTTCCTTGCTGTTTCCACAGAGACCAACACATCCTCTCCGTGCAGTTGTTACGGCACTTGGGA
>NW_011257154.1:0-527 GCF_000146605.3 Meleagris gallopavo
TGCAAGACCAGAGACAAGCAAGACACAGAACAAAGAGGATAGGCAGCCTTCTGGGCACCATGAAGCGCAATTCAGAGCTCTGGGGGAACCCTATTGTGCCGGGCTCTGGAATGGGTAAACGCTGGCGGGTGTGCATCGCCCTTACGTGCTGGGCAGACAATGACCAGTCAGCAAAGTGAGGTTCCGGGGCATGCCGGGAAATGCACATTCCACTTCCTTGCTGTTTCCACCGAGACCAACACATCTCTCCGTGCAGTTGTTACGGCACTTGGGAGCACCGCAGCTCTGCTGCCACCTGTTGGACACAATACAGTCATGAAGGCACTGCCCTGCATCCGGGCCTCTTGCACAAACCTGTGCTCCTTGCTCGGAGCACATGGCTGCACTCTGTGCACCATGTTGCTTACCACCAGAGAAGGCTCAGGTACCCAACACCATTTTGGCTTCCATCTCTTCTGATAACTGCTCATTATGCACAGCCCTCATCTTTGCTTTGGTGAGGTGGGGACTGCCATTGCTTCCTCAGT
>NW_011257155.1:0-504 GCF_000146605.3 Meleagris gallopavo
GAGGCAATGCTGAAGGCACCGAAGGTGGGGAATTCGGACTCCCTGCATGTGGAAGAGAAGGGAAGGGCTGAAGTGTTAAGGCTGGAGGAAGAGCTGAAGCTTGCCCCGTCCAGGGACGGAGCTTCGGGTCCTGCCGTGCCCTCTGCCACTGCTCAGAAGTGGGAGAGCTTTGGGAAGGAGCTGCCCGGTGCTCTCCCTCCGTCTGCCCTCCAGAAACGCGGCCCAGCAGTCAGGGCAGAAGCAGCCTCCTGGAATCCAGAGGCTTGCAGAGCTTGCGATCAGCCCCACATCCGTGGTGCAGTCATAGCATGCATGCGGGAGGCCCACTGGTACCTGACAGGCATTGTGGGGGTGAATACCCTGCTTTCTGTGGAGGGGAAGAGTCCTTGCGTCCCGCGGCCCAAGGCGAGGGGACTCCCCAGCCCTCCAAGCAGACAAGTGGCAAGAAGGCGCCGACCCACCTTGCGCAGCAGGAGCTGCTCTTGGACGTAGGCGGCCACCGCA
>NW_011257156.1:0-544 GCF_000146605.3 Meleagris gallopavo
CATTGACCCCAAAACAATGGGAGTTGTCCATCTTCAGCCCAATGGGGTCAACGTGAGTGGAATTGTCCATTCCAGATGCCCAGGTCTTGATCTGATACAGCCCAAAACCACGTTCCCCATCAGCCTCAGACCCACTGACCCCAAACTCTCTGTGATGTTCTGCCACAAAGACGATGGAACAATGGGACAATGCCACCACCCAAAGGACGGCGCTGGCGGCCATCGTCCGCCATAACCTCCGGCGCCGGTTGTAGCGGTGTGGGAACACGACCCCAAAGTAGCGCTCCACACTGAGGGCAGCCATAAAGAGAGTGCTGAGGTAGATGCTGGAGTAGAAGCAGAAGTTTGCTATGGGGCAGAGCGCTTTGGGGAAGGGCCACAATATGTTGGCAGCCACCTCAGCAAACTTGAAGGCAAGGAAGAGGAGGACAAGGAGGTCGGCGGTGGTGAGGTGGAGGAGGAGGAGGTCGGCAGCCATGAGCTGGGGATGGAGGACGGTGACATCGGATATTGGTGAAGAGGATGATGAAGGTGATGACGTTCG
>NW_011257157.1:0-421 GCF_000146605.3 Meleagris gallopavo
CCCCCAGCACTCAGCCCCTCAACCCCTCCGCTCGACCCCCAGCCCTCTGTTATCTGTGCCCAGGTAGCAGTTGGGAGGCATCACTGATGCCTCCATACGTGTGCACAAACACGTGTGTGTTGTGTGCATATGTGTACCTCCAGTGTGCACAGTGCAGTGAGTTGTGTGCGCTCACTGTCATGTGTGCACTGCATGCATGTGTCACTGCATGTGTTCATATGTGTTACATGTGTGCACTGTCACACGTGCACAGCAGTTGTACACAGATGTGCACTCCATGATTAAGTCCGTTCCTTTGTGTCTGTGCAACATCGCACGTGTACACCAGTAGATGTGCACAACACGGCACATGCGTGTCCTTAGCATGTTTTCTGAGACTGGTAAAGAATGCACGAGGTGACCAACGGCACTTTGTGGATTG
>NW_011257158.1:0-467 GCF_000146605.3 Meleagris gallopavo
AAATCTTTCCTACCCACAGCAGTGCCTACTGGCCATGGCAATCCTTGCCTTCCCCTTTGACTTTCAGGAAAAGGCTAACTATGATTTAATATGTGAAATGGGAGTAACAAGAATTCTGTCTGTCAAGCTGGATGGCAAATAACATTACAGTCTTCTTGAATGCGTTTAACAGAAGAGAGTAGAGGCCTTCATTTTAATTTCTCCCCAACTAAACCCAGAGTATGGATGAACACAGTTAAAGAATTAAATCATGATTTTGGCTCCATTTGATGCGGTGAGAATATTAAGGTGCCCTGTAGGTCATCTGAAAGTTATATAATCTGGAAGTGGCACATTTTTATGTGCAAAAAATCTCAGGAAGACACGTTTCTGTAAGAAAAAGGACTCACTGTCTCTGTCCACTGCTCTGTTAATCTTGACTCCTTCCTGATATCCAAATAACACGGTAAATCTCCTGCAGAATAAAG
>NW_011257159.1:0-485 GCF_000146605.3 Meleagris gallopavo
CTGACTGGCAGAGCGCAGAGGGTTGTCGTTGGTGGTGCAGAGACTGGCTGGAGACCTGTAACCAGTGGTGTCCCCCAGGGGTCTGTGCTGGGTCCGGTCTTGTTCAACATCTTCATCAATGACCTTGATGAGGGGATAGTGGCCACCCTCAGCAAGTTTGCTGATGATACGAAGTTGGGAGGATTGGCTGACACGCCTGAAGGCTATGCTGCCATTCAGCGAGACCTGGACAGGCTGGAGAGCTGGGCAGTAAGAAACCGGATGAGGTTCAACAAAAGCAAGTGTAGGGTCTTACACCTAGGGGAGGAATAATTGCATGCACCAATACAGGCTGGGGGATGAGCTGCTGGAGAGGAGCTCTGCAGAGAGGGACCTGGGCGTCCTGGTGGACGACAGGTTGGCCATGAGCCAGCAGTGTGCCCTCGTGGCCAAAAAGGCCAATGGCATTCTGGGGTGCATTAAGAAGAGCGTGTCCAGCAGGTCGA
>NW_011257160.1:0-422 GCF_000146605.3 Meleagris gallopavo
GGGACCAAGTGCCGGAGAGCAGGCCTGCTCCCTGCCCTCGTGCCACCTCCGAGCAGAGGAAGGGAGGGCAGCAGAGAAGAGAAGGGCCCCTTGCTGATCTGCCTTCCTTTTTGCCCTTCCAGGTGACACTGATCAAGCCCCAGGCGCCTGCATCCACTTTTGGAATCCGGCATTCCCTCTACACAACCCCTCTGATTGTGGAATAAAACAGCCAAGTCTGGAAGGCCGCCTTTGCTTGCCTGGGACAGGAGGGACGGGAAGACACCAATCAACTGCCGGTTTCCACTTGATTCCATTTCCATCTGTCGACTTGGGCTTTTGCCCATCTTACTCTTGAACGTTAGCAAGTGGAGTAAGTCATCAATAAAATCAACTCAACACCTATATGTATGCTTTCTTGTTACTCCTGTTTCCTCACCGCT
>NW_011257161.1:0-707 GCF_000146605.3 Meleagris gallopavo
TACCACCAAGGTTCTTTCTGTGTCAGGACACAGCTTGCCTGACGCTCACACCAGTCTGTGGGTTTAAAGAGCAGAGTTTGGGTTGGGTTTGTTCATTTTTGGCGATGGGGGAAAATGCATTTTGGTTCAGAAAAGGACAGAGGGGTTGTGGGGTTTTGCCAGGAAATGGGGGAATGAGGAAGTTTGTGTGTGGGAGGGCTGTGTGTGGGAACAGCTGTGAGGGGAAGGGCAGGAGAGCTGACTTCCCCTTGCGGTAATGAAAGGGGAAATGCTGGAGAGTTTGTGAGCTGGATGGAGAGTTTAAAAGCTGGATGGAGGCTTTTGAGACCGGATGGAGATTTGGGGTCTGTATGGAGATTTTGGAGGTGAATGCAGATTCAGTGTCTGGAAGGAGACTTTGGGGTCTGGATGGAGGTTGTGGAGCTGGATAGAGAATTTTGGAGTGAATGGATATTTCTGGGTGGCTGGAAATTTTTGGGGTGGAAAGAGATTTTGTGGAATGGATGGAGATACTGAGGTTGGAGGGGAGATTTGGGGGCTGGATGTGGATATTGGGGTGGTGAGGGGATTTTGGAGCTGGACAGTGTTTAGGGACTGGATGGAGACTTCTTGAGAGTGACTAAAGATTTGGCCGCTGAGTGGAGGATGTGAGTGGATGGGAAGAGTTTTGGGTGCTGTATGGCGATTTTGGGGGGGTGACTGGAAGT
>NW_011257162.1:0-441 GCF_000146605.3 Meleagris gallopavo
TCCCCAGCTTGTTTTCTCTTCAGGAGCAGCCCTACACTTGATGCTGCCCAGCACCCGGTTCCTCATTTTCCCCCACTCCAAGCACAACATTTGACAGTGAGTGTCTATCATCCTTCCTGAGGCACAGATACACTGTATTTTCAGAGTTCCCCCAGAGCTGGGTAGTCACAGCTGTTTCCTTTCCCAGTGAAGTTGCATGGAGGTAGGTATTAATTAAGGAGAAATCTAATGAAAGCTACTCATTTACTCTTCAGAACTGTAGGTATGCGGAATCAGTCCTGATAATGCAATTTAAGGCAGCTGGAAGGAATGATGTAGCAGTTTCTAAGCTGCAGCTCAAGGTAAGGAGGCTCAAGGACACCACACAAAATAATACACAGCTTCCACACTGGAGTGTGGGACTTGCCCTACCAAATGCCTCCCCACGGGCATGACAAAAGG
>NW_011257163.1:0-623 GCF_000146605.3 Meleagris gallopavo
CTGCTTCGCTTGCGTTTCTCTGCCTGCGCTTCTCGCCTGCGCTTCTCTGCCTGCGCTTCTCATCTCAGCGTTGTGTAAGGCCGATCCACTATCAATTTCACATTCTCTCTCCTTACAAAATTCTGTTGATACCATATTTAGTAAATTACTTTGTTTTACCTCAGATTGTTGCCACTGTTTTCAATTATTTCGGGGTCCCTTATTTTCTTTTTTTCCGGGGGCGCGGATCCGCGGATCCCTCCGCCCTTCTAGTCACGGAACCGGGCCGAACCAGCCCGTAAACCGTTGACACCTCTTCAGCCCATCCATGTGATTCTCCATCTGGCACTTTTATATTGTTTGAACATTTAATATTTTGGTCGTATCTGAAAGCCATGTCTGTGGAGTTATTTTGGAGAAATCCATGTCTCCCGTTGCTGCCACGTGCTCTACCTTTGCAAGATCTCCAGCACTGCAGCCATGCTTTCTTTTGGTCATTTTGCTGTCATTAGTTATCACCTCCTAAATAAGACCTCATAGGGTCTGTGGAAGTGGTTGCAGTGCTGTTTCCCAGCCCTGCTGGCTGTGCAGGAGCTGTGTGGAGCAGGGTGCTGTGATGCTCCAGGCAATAAGACGTGTGGGCA
>NW_011257164.1:0-407 GCF_000146605.3 Meleagris gallopavo
GGTGATGACATGCCTACAGTACTGTGTTCAGTTCTGGGCTCCTAACTACAAGAGAGACATGGAGGCCCTGCAGTGTGTCCACGGAAGAGCAACGGGGCAGGAAGGGGTCTGGAACAAAAGTCCCATGAGGAGCGGCAGAGAGAACTGGAGATGTTCAGTCGAGAGGAGGCTCAGGGGAGGCCTCACCTCTCCGTACAGCTCTCTGAAAGAGGTTGTAGTGAGGTAAAGAGGGGTCGGCCTCTTCTCCCAGGTAACCGCGATGGGACGAGGGGGAACGGCCTCAAGTTGCACCAGGGGAGGTCCCCGTTGGATCTTAGGAAGAACATCTTTGCTGAAAGAGCGGTCGGGCACTGGCACAGCTGCCCGGCGAGGCCGGGGGAGTCAGCGTCTGTGGAAGTTCCAGAACC
>NW_011257165.1:0-511 GCF_000146605.3 Meleagris gallopavo
CCTGGGCCAGTCACAATAGGGTGCTTTTGCCAGTCTTTACCAGTGAGGCTGATTTCGGCCTCCAACATAGTCAGCTCTTGGGAACCTCCAGTCACCCCATGAATATAAATTGATTTTGTCCCTTGGTGACTCGAGGGCATTAGAGTGCACTGTGCACCAGTATCCACCAGGGCCTTATATTTTCGTGATTCTGATGTGCCAGGCCATCTAATCCACACAGTCCAATAAACTCTATTACTCCCTTTCCCCCCCTGGCTGGGGGCAGGGCCCCTCTATTTGTTACCTTCATTGTCTGCAGCAACTGGAGCAATCACCTTTTTGGAGAAGTTCACCTTGGTGGTTGATTTGTCTTGTAACTCTCTTACCCGTGCTTGAAGTACAGGAGTAGGTTGTTTATGCCACTCCTTCATATCTTCTCCATGGTCACGTAGGTAATGCCACAAGGCAAAACGTGATGTGGTCTTACTATTGTCACTTGCTCGAGCAGGAGAACGTCTTCTTTTGATGGCTG
>NW_011257166.1:0-537 GCF_000146605.3 Meleagris gallopavo
TCCCATTACTCGTTTGTCCACTGGTATCAACCTGACCCTTGCTACGTATGATCTCCCTTTCATCTTTAGACTCCCAGCAGAGGAAGATCTCCCTTACCATCACGACCAGAGTGGAGAAGATGCTCTCCCAGGTCACAGCCAAACACCCTTTCCTTCTCCGTCTCCCGCTCCTTTGGTTTCTTTGGGCGGGCCTTCACCAAGGAACGAAGGAAGGTGACGAGCTTGCCGCGTTTCTTTGGCACTGCGCAACAAAAAGAGAAACCAGGTCATTCCAGTCATTCCAGGTTTGGCTCAGTTGGACAAGGCTGAGCACAACACATTCTACAGAGCACATCAAAACGGGAAGAACATTACCAACAAGTACATACAAAAATGGATTTTCCCCATCCCTGGAGGAGTCCAAGGCCAGGTTGGATGGGGCCCTGGTCCCCGTGGTATGCACGAAGGATCATCAGCACAGAGGATAACATGGGATGGATAAGGGAGCTATTAAACACGGAACACACCCCCAAAAAAGACTCCACTCTGCTTCCCTGC
>NW_011257167.1:0-575 GCF_000146605.3 Meleagris gallopavo
GAAAGCGATGGTTAGAAGGCAATTAACCAATCAAGATATTTGGGTGTGGGCGGCAAAGATTTGTGTTTACTTGGTATTTGTATGATGAGCGAAGCGTCGTGAAAGAGTGTGAACCTGCAGTACTCAGCCAGTGAGGAACCAGGGCAGAAAGAGATCAGCGTCGGGCAATAGGGGATAAAAGATGGAGCACTGTTTTCTGAGTGCTGTCCTGCTTGCGGGAGGCCCGCCATTGCAATTGCGAATAAAATCTGCTTTATCAGAGAAACCGTCCCGGAAAAAATTATTTGGATATTTCCAACACTGCCCACAATGTCCGTGTGAAATGTCTCATCCCTCTTGGAAGGCTGCGAGGAAAGCGAATCTCTGGGATCCCACAAACAAAGCACTCCCTGCCCGGCAGGGTCGCGGGAGCCATGGAGTCACAACAGTGACGCAGAGGATGGATGCCGGGTCATTTATTGGGCGTTCCAACAAGGAATCAACGACTTCCAGCCAAAACGAGCAACTTCTGACAACGGGCCTTCAACGTTACAGGTAGAGCCCTTTGGAACAGGACTTGTTTCCGCATCACCTGT
>NW_011257168.1:0-512 GCF_000146605.3 Meleagris gallopavo
AGCCCGTGCCGTGGCCCTGGGGCCAGTACGGATGGAACAGGATGCGAAGAACATCCTCTACACTGCTGCTGGAGAGAAAGGTCCCACTTGGAGTTTGTGGCAAAGAGCCTCAGGAGAGACCCGAGGCCGACCCCTGGGATTCTGGAGTCGGGCGTACAGAGGGTCTGAAGAGTGCTACACTCCAACTGAGAAGGAGATCTTAGCCGCGTATGAGGGGGTTCGGGCTGCTTCCGAAGTAATCGGTACAGAAACACAGCTCCTTCTGGCACCTCGACTGCCAGTGCTGAACTGGATGTTCAAGGGAAAGGGTCCCTCCACCCATCATGCTACTGATGCCACTTGGAGTAAGTGGATTGCGCTGATTACGCAGTGAGCGCGGATGGGGAATCTCAACCGTCCAGGAATCCTAGAGGTGATCATGGACTGGCCTGAAGGCAAAAAGTTTGGAACACCGCCAGCAGAAGAGATATCACGTGCTAAAGAGGCCCCACCATATAATGAACTACCCGAAA
>NW_011257170.1:0-489 GCF_000146605.3 Meleagris gallopavo
AAATGGGGTTCCATCAGGCAAACAAATGGTCACAAGCAGGGCTCCCCAGTGCTCCATTTAAGGGCACTTATCTTTAATCAATTACTTGCATGTAGGACTAGAAGATCATTTGAGCAAGTTTACTGATGATTCCAAATTTGGAGGAGCTGTTGCCTCCATGGAGGGTGGGGAGGACTTGCAGAGAGACGTGGACAAGTCAGAGAACTGGGTAAGCACAAAACTCACAAAGCATGAAGTATAACAAGAACAAGTGCCTGACTCTGCACCTGGGTAAGGGCAACCCTGAACATACACACTGACTGGGGAATGGGATACTGGAGAGCAGTCCCACTGAAAGGGATTGGGGGTCCTGGTCAACGCCAAATGGAACGTGAGTCAGCAGTGTGCCCAGGCAGCCAGGTAAGCCAACCGTTCCCTCGGTGCACTGAGCATGGTATTGGCATCTGAGTGAGGGAGGGATTGGTCCCTCTCTGCTCTGCACTGCTGCGG
>NW_011257171.1:0-531 GCF_000146605.3 Meleagris gallopavo
CGTTAACGTTGGTAATTGGGTCTGTGGGGTGGTGGGTGCCCCATGAGGTGGGATCTCCTGGTTGGCACAGGTCAGTTCCTCACTGTCATCAGGGGTCGACTTGGAGACAGTGGAGAATGGCTGAGGAGCTCCTCTGTATGGAAGTGAGGAGGGACAGCTCTGTGTTAAGTGTGAGGTGGTGATCATGGCTGGTGTGTTTGGGATCTGGGGGGACTTTGATTTGGGGTCCCATTGGTCTGAAACGGGGAGATCCTTTGTGAGGCTGTTTGGGGTCTCACTACATGGTTTGGGGTTGCTCACACTGTCGGGGTTGTTTAGGGCTGGGAGATCCCCAGGGGCTCCAAAAACTTTGATCTGGGGCCTGGGGGGGTCTCCACAATGCAGATTTGTGTTTCCTCATGGTCAGGATCTGGGGCCGCACGTAAGTGTAGAGTAAGCTGTATGAGGTGGAGGGTCCAATTGGAGGATGAGGTGTGCAAGGGGCAGGTTGGCATTTAGGATCCCTCACCTTGAGGTTTCCCTTACCTGAAA
>NW_011257172.1:0-499 GCF_000146605.3 Meleagris gallopavo
AGAAACAAACCGGGAAGCTCTGGGTTCCTCCCGGGAAGGCAAAACTGCACAGAGATGCACCAGCTGTGTTTGGCAGTGCCCTCCCACTCTCACATTTCCTGCTCCCCCTCCTCCTCCGATCCCACAGCTGAGCCAGGAGCTGCCCAGTGCCGCAGAGCACCGTGCAAAGCTGTGCTGGGACCTCCTCCCCTTCCTCTCCTGCAGCTCGGCGCGCAGCCTCGCCTCCTCCTCTGGCAGAGCTGCTGATCCCACGCGTGCCATCGGGATGCTCCTCTAACCCAGAGCTCCTTCCCACCCTGCCAAGAAAAAGCAAACCAACCCCCCACCACCAGCACGGCTCCGCAGCAGGGAATGCACACAGCTTCACGCCGCTCCCCTTCACCCTGTCCTACCTAAGAGACCACAGGAGCACTGATCTGGAAATTGGTACAAACACAGCAGCGCCACTTTGAAATGCAAGTTGTGTTTTCATTGTCAGGGCTATTACAGCCCAAAGGTT
>NW_011257173.1:0-551 GCF_000146605.3 Meleagris gallopavo
AAAAAGAAAAAGCAACGCAAAGCAACGACATCCAAAGCAAAACAATACAACACAAACAAACAAAACAAAACAAAAAACCCCAAAAGCAAAGAAAAATAAAACAATTAAAAAAACAGTAGAAAAGCACAGAAAAAAAAAAGAAATGCAAAGAAAAATACAAAACCATACAGTGCAATATCATGGCAAAGTAAAGCATTCAAACAGGGAAAGTGAAAGGAAAAAAAGCCAACTAAAGCTGAACAGAGTAAATGAAAAAAAAGCGAGGAAAAATAAAAAGCAAAGGAAAGAGAAGCAAAACTGAAAGGAAAACAAAGCAAAGAATGAAAACTAAAAAGCCATGCAGAGGAATGCGAAGGTATCCGTGCCACTGAGACAGAACTGCAACAGCACCAAGCACAGAAGGAAAGCGCAGGGAACAGGCTTGAGTTAAACGAGTCAGAAAGAGAAAAAAGGAGCAAAACAGAAGATGAAGTCAATTCAAAACCAAGAACTAAAAAAACAAAGGAAAACGAAAGCAAAGGGAAGAAGTGGGAACAAGCAGAGTAGAAAGG
>NW_011257174.1:0-633 GCF_000146605.3 Meleagris gallopavo
ACTGGACATGGCTGGATGCACTTGGTTGTTTTCCACCTAGAGGACAGGTTACACACACCTACAGCACACAGCTCTCCTGCTGTGTCGTGAGGATCAGAGCGAACCCCATGGCTGTCTGAACTCTTCCAACCACAGAGGTAAGGTTCCTCAGCACAGCTGGATCCACTCTTAGTCCCAGATGCAATTACTAAGATGCAATTATTTTCTTCTGATTTCTGTTCTATTTCAGCTCAGCGTAGTTTACTCAGCCAGGCTGGTTGTACGTGTGAGCGGACGGACGCTTCGAAGGAGCTGGAAGCTCTGCACTCTGACCGATGGCCCCAGGGAAACCCTTACTGCCATAATCAAAGCTATGGTAATGTACATCAACAAAAGCAGAATCAACAAAGGAAGTGTTCTGTTCCAAACTTTGGCTTACGCCATATCTGCGAATATCCTGTACAGTGCTTTTGTAGCTGTGTTACCGAGACCAGCAGAAGTCTTTTTTCTACCTAAACTCATAAATGAACTTAATTTGATTGCACACTGGAAGAGGAATTTGTGTTTTTTTTATTTAGTAATACATAGAGTTTGTATAATAGCTACCATTACTGACATAGCGGAATAAATAGTTGTCAGGTTGATCCTGTGTTG
>NW_011257175.1:0-493 GCF_000146605.3 Meleagris gallopavo
CATTGCTTCCTCAGTCCCACACACCCCTTCCCATCCCACACTGCCATGGGAGATCAGGTTCTGGACCACCTGAGGACCCAAACAGCCAGGAGTCCTTGGGTCCTGACGAGATGAGTCCCAGAGTTCCGAGGGAATTCACCGCTGCAGTCACCGAGCCACTCTCCATGGTACTTCACAAGTCGAGGCAGTCAGGTCAAGTCCCTGGTGAGGAGAAAAAAGGTGACAGCACACCTCTTAGGAAGGATACAAAGTGTGACGCGGGGAACTACCAGCATGTCAGTCTCACCTCTGTGCTGGTCACGGATCATGGAGCAGATCATCCTGGAAGTGACTCTCAAGCACACATTCCAGTGCGTCACCACCCTGTGCGTGAAAAGCTGCCTCCTAATAACCAACCTAAAACCTCCCCTCGTCTCACTTCAAAACCATTCCCTTGTCCTATCGCTATCCACCCTCCTCAACAGCCGTTGCCCCCTCCTGCTTATGCGCTCCC
>NW_011257176.1:0-495 GCF_000146605.3 Meleagris gallopavo
ATCTCTTAATGGAAAGTATTTCCCCAGCGCATGTTGAGCTTCTGGAAATAACTCATTCTGATTATGCCAAGCCAACTCTGGGGTATGCTTTCTCAGAATGCAGTTGGATGATGTTTGGAAGAAAATGATGGAAAGCAACAAGAACTCCAAAAAACTGGCCTTAATGTTCTCAATTTGCAGAACAACTGGTACTCATGGGTCAGTCAAAATCAGTTTCTTCCATTTCCGTGGACCAAACGCTAGAGTGCTTCCTTCAGTTATTCTTAAAGACTTGCTCCTAGCACTCTTCACTATTCCCTGTCTTTGTTCCCACACAAGTGCCAAGATCGCTACTCTGAAGACTAATGATGAAACTAGAAATCTGAAAATAGGGAGACCCTCCAAGACGCAGGACAGGCTCAGCATGGCCAGCAGCTGGGCTCATCCTACCCACAGAGATGAGGAAGCAGCAAAGAAAGATGAGTATTGTCTGGGTATTGTGTATGGTCCTCTTCT
>NW_011257177.1:0-537 GCF_000146605.3 Meleagris gallopavo
ATGCCACGAGGGACAGCATCAAAGGCCTCCCTGAAATCTAGAAAGATTACATCCTCTGCCTTCATACACTAAGTGGGTGGCCTTCTCGTAGAGCCACATTTGATGACCAAGGCTGGCTGCACACATCTCTCTTACAGATGGTTAGGCCACCAGGCTGTTGACCCAGGCAGAGCTTTAGCACACACAAGCATTTTTACCAGGATGTTGTGCTGAACTCTAACACTTACCCCCAGGCTTGCTGACTGTGTTGCACTGGCGTGTCCTGTTTGGGATGGAATCCTTAAGTGGATGCGCTTGCCACGAACCTTCCTGGATTGAAGCAAGAGATAGGTTGCTGACATCTGCTCATAATGCCACTGGAAAACAAGAGTATGTAGGTCTCTTCAGAAAAGCTGTCAGTACAAAGAAAGCTTGGCGTTCTAAACATTTTGGCATGTCTGGAATAGTTTCCCCTTGATGTGCAACCTTCTGATGTCTGATCACATCAGGGTAGTTTCAGACCTTAGCTGTTCACACAACAAGTTTAAGACAAAGCAG
>NW_011257178.1:0-650 GCF_000146605.3 Meleagris gallopavo
ACTACTTGGTGCGTACGGCAGCTCCACAGTAGGTCGGTGGACGCTGGGAAGGAAGATGAGAAACAGGGTAAACCCAAGAGACTGAGAAGAGAGTGAAAATGGAGACTGACAACGAGTGGGCGATCCCACAGGGAACCTGGGATGGGATCCGGCAGTGGGCACTCCAGAGCATGGCACGGTCCCTTGCAGGCACACGTGGGCTATTAGACAAGCGCCTGCTGCAGTGATGGAAGGCAAAGCCAGACGAGACAGTGGAGAGAAGAAAGGGAAAGGAGAGGAGCGAATCAAGAAGTGAGGCAAGGAAGAAAAGGCCAAATTGACACTAACTCAGTAGGGACTACAAAACAGCATATCGGAACGCTGTCCCAAACACAAAAGCTCACGCCTCCCGCGGCCAGCCCGCCGGCGCGGGAGCGGAGGGCAACAAAAGCCCGTCAGCAAAAGCCTACAGCACCCGGTATTCCCAGGAGGTCTCCCATCCAAGTACTAACCAGGCCCGACCCTGCTTAGCTTCCGAGATCGGACGAGATCGGGCGTTGCCAGGGTGGGATGGCCGTAGACGCTGCGTGCTCCTGCTCCGGCCCTCTTGCCAGCTGCACGCCACCGCCACCGCCCGCCACCATGGGAAAACAAGGGCCACAGCCCCAAAG
>NW_011257179.1:0-515 GCF_000146605.3 Meleagris gallopavo
ATTAGACCCATAGCCTACATGTTTGATACGGCAAGAACTAACCACATGAAACTGCTAAACAACAGGTTGCTAGGAGCTCTGAAATGACTAGTGTGTTATTGCAAAGCTGCTTCACTACCAGGAAGTTGCTGAAAGCTGCTCTTCCCAGTACTTCTAGGAACTCAAAATTCCAGAATGAGGCTTAGCTGTGAAGCAACTTAGTTCAGAACAAAATACAACACTCCAAAGTATTCAAGATAAATTTAGCTGAACATTCTACAAAACATAAAATGGTATGCACTGTAATTTTGAAAAAAAAAACCTCTTTAAGCTCTTCAGAAATTACTGGCTTTTCTGCCAGCAAACTTAGCAAAGATTTGTTTTAAAGTTCAAACATGTCACATTTCATTCTCCTGCACTTCTAACGCACAAAGACTTCTCTGTTCTCATCCAATTTTACTAATACAAATTAAAAGCATTTTGAGGAAGACTCCACCACTTCCATCTCTTTTCAGTCTTACAAGAAGTCATCCGTT
>NW_011257180.1:0-501 GCF_000146605.3 Meleagris gallopavo
AGAGATTTCTGAGATGTCCCCCAGGACAGCACTCAGCGTAACTGAGCGTGTGCACCTCTCTCCCTGGCTGCTGTCTCTGCTGGGGGAAGAGGGGCTCTGCCTGTTGACCGATCCCCAGAAGGATCAGCTCTTCTGACTTCCCTCCCATGGTTGCTTCCCTCATCTTCCCCCCTCTCTTCAGCTGTTTTTATACCACATTTTTACCCTACAGGCAGAGCTTGAGTGCCTCTCATCATTGCATACCTTTGTTCTGAGTTGTGTAAAATTGTCCTGCTTTGTTTTCAAAAGCCTAGGCTAAAAACTCCAGAGTGCATGTGCTCACTGAAGGGTTGTAGCACCTCGGAAGTGGATAACTTTTGGCTTGGAGGTATTTTTTAGTTCTATAATGAGTGTTCTTAGTTTCATAATGAGCAAATACTGTTACAAAGTGTTACACAAAATGAAGGAGAAAGCTCTAAAGCAGGCAGTTGGGATGCTGGCATGATGATGTTACAAACGTGA
>NW_011257181.1:0-745 GCF_000146605.3 Meleagris gallopavo
AGCTCTGGAGATAGCTCATGACAGCCTTCCAAGACTCGAAGGGAGCGCATAAGCAGGAGGGGGCAACGGCTGTTTAGGAGGGTGGATAGCGATAGGACAAGGGGAAATGGTTTTCAAGTGAGACAGGGGAGGTTTAGGTTGGTTATTAGGAGGCAGCTTTTCACGCACAGGGTGGTGACGCACTGGAATGTGTGCTTGAGAGTCACTTCCAGGATGATCTGCTCCATGATCCGTGACCAGCCCAGAGGTGAGACTGACATGCTGGTAGTTCCCCGCGTCACACTTTCTATCCTTCCTGAGAGGTGTGCTGTCACCTTTTTTCTCCTCAGCAGGGACTTGACCTGACTGCCTCGACTTCTGAAATACCATGGAGAGTGGCTCGGTGACTGCAGCGGTGAATTCCCTCGGAACTCTGGGACTCATCTCGTCAGGACCCAAAGACTCCTGGCTGTTTGGGTCCTCAGGTGGTCCAGAACCTGATCTCCCATGGCAGTGTGGGATGGGAAGGGGTGTGTGGGACTGAGGAAGCAATGGCAGTCCCCACCTCACCAAAGCAAAGATGAGGGCTGTGCATAATGAGCAGTTCTCAGACAAGATGGAAGCAAAAATGGTGTTGGGTAGCTGAGCCTTCTCTGGTGGTAAGCAACATGGTGCACAGAGTGCAGCCATGTGCTCCGAGCAAGGAGCACAGGTTTGTGCAAGAGGCACGGATGCAGGGCATTGCCTTCATGACTGTATTGTGTCC
>NW_011257182.1:0-518 GCF_000146605.3 Meleagris gallopavo
CCCTCGGAATGGCATCCCTTCCTTCCACAAGTTTTATACTTTCGGATACTTTGACTCCTTTTGATGTCTTCTGGTTCACAAGCAGCACCAAGTGGGGGCGGTGCCTCCGTCTGGGTTCCTTTCTACAGCACGCGCCCACTGCACGGCGGGCTGCTTGCTCGTGCTTTCCTGTGTCCCGTATTTCACGAGCTGGCCTTAGCAGGGGTCTGGATGGGGGGATTTCCTCAGGTCCCTTCCTGCCCCTACGTTTCTGTGATTCTGTGACTGCGGAGATTCTTTCATTTTGTTTTTTTCAAGTAGGAGATGCAGGTTGGTGTTTGGGGTCCGCTATCAGTAAATGACCGAAAGGTTGCCGTTAATCCCGTTCGCCCACCTCAGTGTGAAGTGCAAAGAGGAGCACTCTCTCCTGGTTTTGGATGGTGAAAGTTAGGATTCTGTGTCCTCCCCCAGCATCAGGAGAGGGAGAAACCGACGTGGGGAGGGACAGCAAACCCAACTTCATCATCAATGACATGGAG
>NW_011257183.1:0-473 GCF_000146605.3 Meleagris gallopavo
TATATTTTATCTGGACTCCACTTTCTTCTGCACCTGCACTCCTGCTCTTCCTTCTTCCCTGTATCCTTGCTGCTCTGTCATCAGTGCCTCTGCACTCTTATTCCACTGTTCTTTTTCCCCTGCTTCCACTCTCCTCTGCTTTTTCTGCACTTGCACCGCTTCTTCCCTGTATCCTCGCACGTCTTCCTTCCGTGTCTTCTTTCCACTTTGGCTCTTCTTTCTTCCATTTATCTGCACTCTTTCATTTGCATCAGGCCTCGTCTTCTGCTGTTCTTTCGTCCCTGTGTCCTCTCTGGCATCTCCACTTCAATTCTGTTTTTTCTTTCCTATATCCTCGGTCCTTTTTCTTCTGCATCTGTAACTGTTTTTCTTCTTTCTTTTCTGTATCTTCACTCCTCTTTCTTCTGACTGCGCTCCTCTTCTGATCTTTCTTCCCTGCGTCCTCACACCTCTTCATCATCTCCACTCCTCTT
>NW_011257184.1:0-487 GCF_000146605.3 Meleagris gallopavo
GTTGGGGTTACGGAGGATGAAAGGGAAGTGATACTTGTAGGGTATGTGGGGCCATACAGGGAATGGCAGGGGAGTCAGGTGACACTTGAATGAATTTCTAGGGGATCAGTAATGGATGGACACCAGTGCACAGGATGACGGGGGTAATCTATAGGAGCTGGAAGGGGAAGTAGAGGTATGTGGGGGGATTTATAGGTGATGGAATGGGAGCTAGGGACACTTGGGGGAATCGACAGGCAACCAAGAGTGGATCGAATGGCACAGCTGGCAGACTCTGCAGGGGAATGGAAGAGGAGGAAGGGGTCAAACTGGGGAGATCTATAGGAGATCAGAACCATTGAAGACTTTCCCCACCAGGCCTCACATCTCTCTGTATCCAGAGTCTGCGGCATCGATGACAAAGAAGATGCCGAGGCTAAAGATGAGGCAGCAGCGCAGCCCTCAGCACCGCCACCACCAAGGTTCCCATGGGACACCAACTCAGCCC
>NW_011257185.1:0-448 GCF_000146605.3 Meleagris gallopavo
GAGAGGAGCATCTGTAGGTACCAGAGTCTGCTAGGGTCACTGCTAAGAGGGTGAAAGAGGCCGTGCCAGCACCATCAGGGGTCCTGGCGCTGGACAGGGGCTGAGCACCCATCCTTGTGCAGGAGGAAGGAGGTCCCTTTATCCTTGTTCCTGCACTGGATGGTGACATTGGTCCTTGTCTCCACACAGAGGGTGACGTTGGTCCCCATCTCCACACATCCCTCCTGGCGCAGGGAAACGGCAGGTGGGGGTAAGTCGGAATCTGTGCGCAGAGAGTGGACAGCAATGAGACACAGCCCTGTGGGCATCGATCAGAGCCACCCATCGTCCCCAGCACTCTCACCTGTCACAACCAGCTCCACGGGGTCAGTCTTCTGCCATGCCCCCATTCTTCTGACACCTGGTACTGGCACCGATAAGTCCCCGCATGTTCCTTACTTGTGCTAAC
>NW_011257186.1:0-599 GCF_000146605.3 Meleagris gallopavo
GGTTCAGTTTTGGGCACCTCAGTACAGAAAGGACGTGGAGGTACTGGAGCAGGTCCAGAGAAGGGCAACGAGGCTGTCAAGGGCTTGGAAAATCAGCCCTATGAGGAGAGGCTGAGGGAGCTGGAGCTGTGTAGTCTGGGGAAGAGGCGGCTCAGAGGAGACCTTATTGCTCTCTTTCAGTACCTGAAAGGTGCTTACAGTGAGAGCAGGGTAGGTCTCTTCTCACTGGTGACAGGTGACAAGACGAGGGGAAATGGCCAAGGTAAGTTTAGGTTGGACGTTAGGAAACACTTCTTTACAGAAAGGGTAGTTAAACACTGGAATAGGCTCCCCAGGGAGGTGGTTGAGTCACCGTCCCTGGATGAGTTTAAGAGCCATTTGGATGTGGTGCTCGGAGATCTGATTCAGCAGAGGGCTGCTGGAGTTAGGGTACTGCGGTTAGGCTGCGGTTGGACTTGATGATCCTTGAGGTCCCTTCCAACCTGGGTAATTCTGTGAATAGTTACAGGCAAAGCTGAAACAACAGTCAAAGTAGTCTGTTGCACCTTTCTTCCAAAAATTTCAGACCTCAAGTACTATGGACTAATGCTTTCCACACT
>NW_011257187.1:0-466 GCF_000146605.3 Meleagris gallopavo
TACTTATGAAATTTATAAGTCAGATATGCCAATGCCTTGCACTCAAACTGAGATGTGTCGTATCCAGATTTTGCACCCTAGAGTTAAAAGGCTTGAACTGCCAGAGGTGAAGATCTTGAGACTAAGGGTTTCTTGCCTACATCTACTCCTTGGGCCTCATGTTCTTAAGCATAAGATGGGTCAGTGCCAACTTTGTCAACTATGGAGCTTTATGAAGTAAAATATAGGGCTATAGTCCAAATATTTGGCTCATTCACACAATCTTGTTGGCCAGTTCCTCATAAAGACCTCTGTTTTTCTTTGCAGTTATATAAGAAGTTCTTCGAGAATGACAGTTTTACAATTGGAGGACGAGGGTTCCCTTATCACCTGGAAGACTTTGATGCATATCCCTGTCTGCCCCAGAAATCCAATCTCACTAAAAAGACTCAGATGGGAGCACCGTGGTACCAAAGTGATGCTGATG
>NW_011257188.1:0-491 GCF_000146605.3 Meleagris gallopavo
TATCTCAGCCAAAGGAGCAGTCTGTCTTCATCCCCTTTGAAAGAAGAACTTCAGAAGATCCTAGGCCCACTAACATATCACAGTGACGCACCGAAAGGAATACTGGTCGCTCCACCGCAGAAGAGTCCCGCTCAGGAGGGAAAATACCCTATCCCTGAAGATGCTTGGTACACAGATGGATCCAGCAGGGGCAATCCGAGCAAGTGGAGAGCAATAGCATACCATCCTTCTACTGAGACCATCTGGTTTGATGAGGGGGATGGTCAGAGCAGCCAACGGGCAGAACTGCGAGCCGTGTGGATGGTTATAAGTAAGGAAGCCGGTGATGGTATCCTGAACATCTGTACGGATAGTTGGGCTGTGTACCGAGGGCTCACTTTGTGGATTGCACAGTGGGCCACCCAAGAATGGACTGTCCGTGCCCGGCCGATCTGGGCAAGGACATGTGGTTAGACATATGGAATACAGTCAAAACACAGGACTGTACGTGT
>NW_011257189.1:0-488 GCF_000146605.3 Meleagris gallopavo
CCAAAGGAGCAGTCTGTCTTCATCCCCTTTGAAAGAAGAACTTCAGAAGATCCTAGGCCCACTAACATATCACAGTGACGCACCGAAAGGAATACTGGTCGCTCCAGCGCAGAAGAGTCCCGCTCAGGAGGGAAAATACCCTATCCCTGAAGATGCTTGGTACACAGATGGATCCAGCAGGGGCAATCCGAGCAAGTGGAGAGCAATAGCATACCATCCTTCTACTGAGACCATCTGGTTTGATGAGGGGGATGGTCAGAGCAGCCAACGGGCAGAACTGCGAGCCGTGTGGATGGTTATAAGTAAGGAAGCCGGTGATGGTATCCTGAACATCTGTACGGATAGTTGGGCTGTGTACCGAGGGCTCACTTTGTGGATTGCACAGTGGGCCACCCAAGAATGGACTGTCCGTGCCCGGCCGATCTGGGCAAGGCATGTGGTTAGACATATGGAATACAGTCAAACACAGGACTGTACGTGTCTACCAT
>NW_011257190.1:0-489 GCF_000146605.3 Meleagris gallopavo
AGCAGCCAACGGGCAGAACTGCGAGCCGTGTGGATGGTTATAAGTAAGGAAGCCGGTGATGGTATCCTGAACATCTGTACGGATAGTTGGGCTGTGTACCGAGGGCTCACTTTGTGGATTGCACAGTGGGCCACCCAGAATGGACTGTCCGTGCCCGGCCGATCTGGGGCAAGGACATGTGGTTAGACATATGGAATACAGTCAAACACAGGACTGTACGTGCCTACCATGTTTCTGGTCATCGGCCCCTACAGTCACCGGGAAATGATGAAGCCGACACGCTGGCCCGAGTTCGATGGATTGAGAATTCACCATCCGAGAACATCGCCCGTTGCTTACATCAGAAGCTACGGCGTGCGGGACAAAAGGCAATGTGGGCAGCTGCTAAAGCATGGGGACTGCCCATACAGCTAGCTGACATCGTCCAGGCATGCCGGGATTGCGACGCTTGCTCCAAGATGAGACCGAGACCGCTGCCCGAAACAACAG
>NW_011257191.1:0-542 GCF_000146605.3 Meleagris gallopavo
CCATGTGGTGGGCACAGCCACCTTCACCATCTTTGGGGTGACCCCAGCTGACAGCGGCACCTACAGGTGCTCCTACCGCCCCTGGGCTTACCCCTTTGTGTCCTCACCCCTTGGCAATAACGTGACTCTGGAGGTGACTCCCACACCTGCACCCCCAGGTGGGTCTGAACCCCATTTGGGTACCCCTGGTGCCGCCCAGGAGTGGCTGTGTCACCTCCTGTCCCTGTAGAGGTGGTGGTTGGGGATGCGATAACCCAAACACCCGGACCACACAGGTGCTGCAGACAGTTCCCATGGGAACCCGGTGGTGGCAGTGGCTGGGGGCTGCACTGCTGCCTTTGTCTTCATCCTCATCTTTGTCGTCTTCCGCCTCCTTGCTGCCCGCAGATGTCGGATACGGAGAGGTGAGAGCCCTGGTGGGAAAGGGTTTAAATGTCTTTATTTCTCAGTAGATCCCTCTAAGGCTCCTCAGCCCCCCGTAGCCCCACCCCATTCCCCTTCCCTGCCAGAAGAGCCTGAGGACATGGAGTTCCAGGTAAGTG
>NW_011257192.1:0-721 GCF_000146605.3 Meleagris gallopavo
CAAAGCAAAGCAAGAAAACCAAAAAGCCAAGGAATAGAAAGAACAACAGGAAAAAAAAACAAAAAGCAGCCCAAAGAAAATCAAACAAACATGAAATAAGCATTGGAGAGCAAAGCAAAAGGAGCAGTAAAGAAATCAAAGGAGGCCGGCATGGGGACAAGGAAGGGGACACAGAAGGAAAGGAAGAGAAAGATGTAAAGGATTAATGCAGCAGAACACAAAGCTATGCAAGGAAAACTAATTTGAAAAAAGGAGGAATGAAAAAGAAACAGAACCAACAAAAAGGAAAAAAAACAACAATAAAACAAATGGAAAGGAGCAGGAAAGGAAAATGTAAAGGGGGAAAAAAAGTACAAAAACTGGAAGGCAAAGCAAAGAAATACCAAGAAAGAGCAAAGACATAGAATGCAACATGATGGCAAAACAAAGGGTTCAAAGAAAGTAAAAAACAAGGAACTGCCATCCCAAATTTTTCAAAGGACAGAAGAAATAAATAAATAAATGACAATAAAGAAAAAAAGCAAAGCAAAGCAGAAAGGAAACCAAAGCAAAGAGAGAAAACCATTAAGGAATGCAGAGCAGCGCAAAGAAAAGGTATGAAAGGAAAATAAAAGAGCAAAGCAAAGCAATGGACAAAGCAATGGAAATAAAAGGGAAATCAATGAAAAGGAAAGGAAACCAAAGAAAAATAATTTGAAAAGTAGAGAAATGAGAAGAAGAA
>NW_011257193.1:0-582 GCF_000146605.3 Meleagris gallopavo
AGCTGCCCTGTCGAAGGGGTGACTGCCACTGAGGAAGGATCTCCCTGGAGATCACTCCTTGTGGAAAAGACTGCGAGCCTACAACATAGGTAAGCGCTTTCCATTTGTGATCCTCTTGTTGCAATAATCTTACTTGCCTAACTTTCCTGGATAGTTCTTAATTACAACATCTGTGTATTCGTTGAGTATACATCAGGTTAAATTATAACGTGGGTGCCAAAAAATTGTCTCCGTATTAAGCTACCTCATCATCTGTTTTCCACTACTTTTGTTCTTTGCAGTAGGCATCGAAGGTGAGACTGAATTGGAAAGTGAACGTGTGACTACTTTGGAAAATCAACCAACTCCTGGGAGAAAACTACAGCACAACTCTGCAGGCTCCTTCTGCATCTGCCTGGGGCACTGGCAGCAGTGCTGAAGATGAGAGTCCAGAAGGCACTCAGGCAGAAGTTAAAATTCAAAATGTGAAAGTAAGAATGAAGGCTTTAACAGAAGCTTTTGTCACTAAATTCAGAGAATTATTCTCAAACCTCCAAGACGTGACTGTTTGCACTTTGTGAGGAATAAAACATGCAGCAGAAG
>NW_011257194.1:0-513 GCF_000146605.3 Meleagris gallopavo
ATGGAAGCGTTGTGTTGAAACGGAACCAGAAGTTACCTTAAGAGGTTGGAGCCCACACGATGGCTAAGTCTTAGCGTGCATGTTGGTGATGGAGGAGCTCCCAGCTAGACGAGCCAAGTGTCTCATCAGGTACTCGAGTGTCCTGGAAAACAACACAGGCAAGTGTTCAGCACCAAGGAGCACGCCGTGCTGCCATTCACAAAGCAAACCTCCATTCATGCTGGTTCTTGTTACTGCTACTGTCACTGAACACCAAGTAGATCCAACTTGACTCAGTGCCACGCTGCAGCACCAAGCCCCAGCACAGCACAGCCGCAGCCATCAGCTGCACCAAGCGTGCCGCCGTGCCCAGGAACTGACCCAATAAATTCACCACCCCCGTGGAGCCTTCAACCGCTTCAGCACACACAGGCATCGTGTTGCAGCGGGAGACAAAGCCTGGAATGGCACCAGTGCCCTCTGAAGTGCAGCAGGGCTGAGCTCAGCAGGCTGAGGGCAGCACTGACCTGTAGT
>NW_011257195.1:0-423 GCF_000146605.3 Meleagris gallopavo
AGTGGAACAAGTCGGAGTCCTCCTCGTGAAATGGAACGTGCTTAAGTCCATGGGGCCGGATGATATCTATCCCAGGGTTCTGAAAGAGATGGCTGGTGAGGTTGCCAAGCTGCTCTGCATCGTATTTGAAAATCATGGCTGTCTGGTGAAGTCCCCAGTGACTGGAAAAAGGGAACGTTATCCCATTTTTAAGAAAGGGAGAAAGGAAGACCCAGGGCACTGCAGGCTGCTGAGCCTCACTTCTGTGCCTGGGAAGATCATGGAGCAGATCCTCCTAGAAGCTGTGTTAAGGCGCATACGAGACAAAGAGGTGATTGGAGACAGCCAGCATGGCTTCACCAAGAGCAGATCATGCCAATCTGGTGGCCTTTATGATGGAGTGAGGGACGTTCACCGCTGCACTACCTGGCCTGTGGCAGGATG
>NW_011257196.1:0-542 GCF_000146605.3 Meleagris gallopavo
TCACATTCTCTCTCCTTATAAAATTCTGTTGATACCATATTTAGTAAATTACTTTGTTTTACCTCAGATTGTTGCCACTGTTTTCAATTATTTCGGGGTCCCTTATTTTCTTTTTTTCCCGGGGGCGCGGATCCGCGGATCCCTCCGCCCTTCTAGTCACGGAACCGGGCCGAACCAGCCCGTAAACCGTTGACATTCTT
This sequence comes from Meleagris gallopavo, assembly GCF_000146605.3. Taxonomy (NCBI): domain Eukaryota; kingdom Metazoa; phylum Chordata; class Aves; order Galliformes; family Phasianidae; genus Meleagris; species Meleagris gallopavo. The sequence goes on from NW_011257196.1 coordinate 201, forward strand.
GGTGGAGAATGCGGGCAACAGTTGCTTTTTAGCTTTTTGAACAAATCTCTCTCTCCGCTCTCAGACAGCTTCATTGGGAAAGTTTATCTGTTTCACCAGTACTGTCTGAAAGCGTGACCTTGAAAAGTCCAGGCGGACGGCCAATACTCTAGGATATTTGTAAACTTTGAGCCTTGCTATCTTGTTTCTGTAAAAGAAAAAAAAAGAGAAAAAATAGCTTTCTCTACTGAAACTGCCTTTTAAGGGGCTGCATGCCACTGTCTCTTCTTTCTTAATGCTAAAAACATACTGGGCCTTAATTAAGTTCACCACTTTGCTCTATGGAGCAATAGGTATATATAG
>NW_011257197.1:0-583 GCF_000146605.3 Meleagris gallopavo
ATCTGACTACTATGCACTAGAAAAATCAAGAGTGAATACAAGAGGAAATCAGCTTCTCCATGCTCGTGCATGATACAAGATTTGAGCTATCCTTCTCAAGACACTCACAGATGTCACTTACAGTCAGGATTCTGATGCAGACCTGCTGAAACAGCCAAAGCAAGGTGCATTAAATGCCTGCTTATCAATGCCTCTAACTGAACGCATTCCTGTATCTAAATATGCACAGAAATATTTATGGTATTTTAGTTTTTTGTCTATATTCATGTCTATTTCATGTATTTAAAATAGATAACTATATACAATTTATGTGATTTATATCATTATATAATGACTGTATTTATAATATGTGCACACATGTATGAATTCTGTTCTTCTTCTACTGACCAGGGATAACTACCTGTGGGAAAACACTCCCAAGTCTGCCAACAGAGTGCTGTTCACAAGGTCCCATCCAAGCCCGCAGTTCAAGTGGACAATGCAGTTGTGACAACAGCAGCAGGTGAGCTGCTAAGGTGGAAACTCGACCTTTCAACATAACAGCTGGGTAACTTGTGTCTCCACTTCAATCATTTTGCCCTTC
>NW_011257198.1:0-493 GCF_000146605.3 Meleagris gallopavo
ACCGTGCTAACAATGAGACTTGGTAGTATCAGAATGTATCTGATAAAGGGGGAAAAGGTATTTTTTGAGAACTTTTCTTAGTTCTTAGTCCTATCTGCTTGGACAACACTGAACTCCCTTGACACCAACTTTCTTGCAAAAGAGGAAAATGAGTAATGTCATTAACCTCCTCCTACCCGATTACTTCCTGGATGTTGGCATGCCCCAGCTGATTAAGTATCCATCTATATGTTAGGTATGAATTGTCTTCTGCTTTGGTTGTAGGTCTTTCAGGTTGCAGCCTATGAAGAAGAGGCTCATGTAGCATTTGCAGTGCTGGATGCAGTTGAAGGCAAAAACTGAAGACGCTTTCCGAGCATTTGAAGCTATGAAGCACATGGTTTCATACCAGAACCTTGCCGAGGCTGGTTCCTAACTTGTGTTACCCAAATGCTTTTCGTTCCTTGCATTCCAACTGATTCTTATTCATCCAATGCTGCTGCTTAGCTTTGCC
>NW_011257199.1:0-492 GCF_000146605.3 Meleagris gallopavo
TTTTATTTGATGGGACACACGGAGATGATTTTAGTGCTAAGTGTGCCTCTACGAGGGACAGGACTCGAGAGCATAGCCTTCCAGTGTTGAATGAAACTGCCCAGAAAAATGATTGCTTCTCAAGATCAGCTTGTGCTCATCTGTATGTGCTCGTCTATATTATGGTTTGTTGATTAACTTTTTTACCTTCTTTCTTTCTTTCTGTTCTGTGCATAGCAAGGAGGATCTTCTTTTGAAACTCTCATTTAAATAAAACCTGGCCTGCCAGCAGCAACCAAGAGATCATCGTGACCTGTCTAAGAACACCTGAGCCCTACTTAGCCAATTTAATTAATTTACCTTGAACAGTCTCTGATATCAAATCCAATCAATTCTCTTTGACACACCAAAAATTCGCTGGCTGCTCTTGTTATCTTTAGTGTGGAGTTTGTAGAAGCTCTTGAGTTTCTGTTAGAGCAGAAATAAGCTTTTCTCTGAGACCACCACTAAGTA
>NW_011257200.1:0-709 GCF_000146605.3 Meleagris gallopavo
ATGGGACACACGGAGATGATTCTAGTGCTAAGTGTGCCTCTACTAGGGACAGGACTCGAGAGCATAGCCTTCCAGTGTTGAATGAAACTGCCCAGAAAATGATTGCTTCTCAAGATCAGCTTGTGCTCATCTGTATGTGCTCGTCTATATTATGGTTTGTTGATTAACTTTTTTTACCTTCTTTCTTTCTTTCTGTTCTGTGCATAGCAAGGAGGATCTTCTTTTGAAACTCTCATTTAAATAAAACCTGGCCTGCCAGCAGCAACCAAGAGATCATCGTGACCTGTCTAAGAACACCTGAGCCCTACTTAGCCAATTTAATTAATTTACCTTGAACAGTCTCTGATATCAAATCCAATCAATTCTCTTTGACACACCAAAAATTCGCTGGCTGCTCTTGTTATCTTTAGTGTGGAGTTTGTAGAAGCTCTTGAGTTTTTCTGTTAGAGCAGAAATAAGCTTTTCTCTAAGACCACCACTAAGTAGAATGATACACAGGAAAACAGTTAGAAAACTTTCTACAGGGAAAAATAAAGCAGGCATACAGATCCGTTCAGCCTATTTGTCTGTAACCAGAATGGGATGCGAAAGGGGGAGATGATCTTGTTAAGATTCTATTTGAATATTTGCCCTCAAAGAATAAATTACAGCTCTTGAACTTTGCACACCTGTGTACAACTGAGGAAACAAGAAGCAGATAGGGATGCCC
>NW_011257201.1:0-354 GCF_000146605.3 Meleagris gallopavo
GATCCTTCCCCAGCTGCAGTCAGCCCTTGCATGAGCTCTGAGAGAGGTGCAGCCAGGCTCCAGCCCTTCCGTCACACAGCTGAATTGCCTTCACCTGTGCTCCCAGGGCCTGAGCAGCTCCTTTCTGCAGGTGCTCAACCAGTGCTTCAGGCTGGGACTCAACAGCTCCCATGCATATGTGAAAGATTTTTGGTTTTTTTTCTTTTTCTAGGGAGATTGAAAAAGCCAAGAGGTTCTCTGCCCTTGCTCCTGCCCTTTGTTCCTGCCTCCACCTGCCACCAGCGTGCAGCCAGGAGAGGAGGGGCGCTCAGGAGCACGATGGGAGCCCTTCGTATCTGTTGAGTCTCCTGACCT
>NW_011257202.1:0-388 GCF_000146605.3 Meleagris gallopavo
CCAAGAGGTTCTCTGCCCTTGCTCCTGCCCTTGTTCCTGCCTCCACCTGCCACCAGCGTGCAGCCAGGAGAGGAGGGGCGCTCAGGAGCACGATGGGAGCCCTTCGTATCTGTTGAGTCTCCTGACCTTCCAGCTCTGCAGAGACATCTCGTGTCTCGGTGACAGTCTGCAGCCCCCACAGCCCCCCGACCCGGCCCCAAAGGCCCGCTGCCTCTCTCTCCCCCACGCACACAGATGGGCCCGCTGGGCACTGGCACCACTGTCCCACCAGCGGATTCGTCGCCCGGCCCGCAATGAGTCTGTCAGCACCGCGTGTTTATTTCGAGAGTGCCGGCCCGGGCGCCCGGTGGTTTCCCTAGGAGGAAGAAATGTTTCCCGAGGAGGGCCC
>NW_011257203.1:0-564 GCF_000146605.3 Meleagris gallopavo
CTGGAAGGAATCTGTGCCTCATGCAGCCTATCTGCAATGGAAGACAGAGAAAAGCTAGTCCAGGCCCTGGACTCAAAGCAGGGCCAGCTGGAGCAGCTTGCAGTGAGTGCACCCAGAATGGCCTCCATGCAGCTGCAGGGTTGCCGGGTGGCGGCGCGGTGACACTGTGACGGCATTGTGATGCAACAGGGGGTGAACGTGACATAAAGCTGCAGGCTGGGACTGCGGCTGGGTGGCCTCAGTTCGCTGCTGCTGGAGCGAGAGGTGGCAGCGGAAGGTCGCAGATCTCTGAGAGTTCCTGCAAGGAGCCATGGAGCGCTGTGGCACTGCTGGATTCCGAAATCCAGATGCAATTCTGAGCATAGGCGGGGAGGAGCGGAAAGGTGAGCACCGGGTCCTCAGAGAGGGCTGAGTGCAGCAGCCTGGGCTATGTGGAACTGCTCGTGGGGCCGGAGATGCTCTCTGGAGGCTGGAGGGGCATCTTCTCATGCTGGCGCAGGAGAAGGCTTGCAGGGAATCGCAGAATCGCATCTCTCTGCACATCCCAAAGTTGGGCTAAGAAGT
>NW_011257204.1:0-412 GCF_000146605.3 Meleagris gallopavo
CAACATCAAGTTCCCTTGTGGTACACTTTGAACATCCCCGTTTTCCTGCATCACCCACCATGTGGACCCAGGTCCCTGGGCAAAAACAGTTCCACGAAGAGGTTTGTCCTTCTCAGAGGCTGGAATAACCCAAACTGCCTTTCCCAACGATATTCTTTACATGTATAACAGGGACTTTATCTCCCTCTACGGTATGTAGGGAGCTGGACTGGGTTGGACCACCACGATTGTATTGATCCTCTGGTATTGACTAACCAGGTGGCTTCTGCCAAATGCTTCTCCCAGTGCTTAAATGTACTGCCTCCCATTGCTTTCAGCATAGTTTTTAACAACCCATTGTATCATTCAATCTTACCTGAGGCTGGTGCATGGTAGGGAATATGGTAAATCCACTCAATACCATGACCTTTAG
>NW_011257205.1:0-494 GCF_000146605.3 Meleagris gallopavo
AATGCCAAGGATGACGGCCCAGACAATACGGCAGGGAACGCCAAAACTGAATGCCGACATGAATGTGGCAACACAAAGCCAAGGGGTCATTAGGCCAAGAGAATGGGGCAAGGAACACAAAAAGAGGAGGACAAGAGAATGTAATAGTGAAAACAGTGCAAGACCAGAGACAAGCAAGACACAGAACAAAGAGGATAGGCAGCCTTCTGGGCACCATGAAGCGCAATTCAGAGCTCTGGGGGAACCCTATTTGTGCCGGGCTCTGGAATGGGTAAACGCTGGCGGGTGTGCATCGCCCTTACCTGCTGGGCAGACAATGACCAGTCAGCAAAGTGAGGTTCCGGGGCATGCCGGGAAATGCAGATTCCACTTCCTTGCTGTTTCCACAGAGACCAACACAGCTCTCCGTGCAGTTGTTACGGCACTTGGGAGCACCGCAGCTCTGCTGCCACCTGTTGGACACAATACAGTCATGAAGGCACTGCCCTGCATCC
>NW_011257206.1:0-443 GCF_000146605.3 Meleagris gallopavo
GGGAGTGTGGGGTTATGGGGCGGGATGTGAGGTTACGGGGCAGGTTATGGGGCTGACTCCAACGACGTCACGACAAGGAGGCGGAGCCAAAGGATTTATTGGACACCGATGGGGGGACAGAGGAAGGGGCGTGGCTTGGATCCGAGGGGGCGTGGCTTCAGGCAAGAGGCGTGTCCCAGCGCAGGATGTAGACCCGCCCCCTTCGTCACCCACAGCCAATCCAGGTGCGGCGTTGGGTGAGGGGTGTGGCCTCGGCGCCATGGCGGTGATGGGGGCGGAGCAACGGTAATGGGAGAGCTGCCGGAAGTGGAGGGGCGGGGCTTAGCGGGGAAACGCCCACTTCCGTTCGAATGGCCACGCCTGCTCTCTTAGCTCCGCCCACCACTTGGCTTCCCAAAGGGGCCGATGGGGGCAACTGGTGGGCAATGGGGTGAACTGGGAGC
>NW_011257207.1:0-312 GCF_000146605.3 Meleagris gallopavo
GAGCGGTTCGGCAATGACCTCCGCCAGCTCCCTCAGCACACTTGGATGCACCCCATCAGGTCCCATGGACTTGTCGGACCTTAGTACTGCCTAGGTGCTCACGCACGTCCTCTTTCCTGACTAAAGGGAAGTCTCCCAATTCCCCAAACCCTCTCACTAACCTCCAGGGTGTGGGAAACCTGAGGGAGAGCCTTTTTACTGAAGACGGAAGTAAAGAAGACATTCAGTATCTCTGCCTTCTCAGCATCCCCCGTTACCAGAACCCCCCCCTCACTTAGTAAGGGGCCCGACACTCTCTCTAGTTTTCCTTTT
>NW_011257208.1:0-427 GCF_000146605.3 Meleagris gallopavo
TATCTCTGCCTTCTCAGCATCCCCCGTTACCAGAACCCCCCCCTCACTTAGTAAGGGGCCCGACCATTCTCTCTAGTTTTCCTTTTGTCTATTAACATACTTGAAGAAGCCTTTTTATTTATCCTTTATTCACTTTAGTCCAGATTCAATTCCAGACGGGCTTTAGCCTTCCTCGTTGCATTCCTGCAGGCCCTGACTACATTCCTATATTCTTCCCAAGTGGTCAGACCCTTTTTCCACATTTCATGGACCTTCTTCTTTCCTTTGAGCTTGCGCATGAGCTCCTTGCTCATCCACACAGGTCTCCTGCCACCTTTTCCCTAATTTCTTGCTCACAGGGACGCACCGATCCTGAGCTTGGAAGAAGAGCTGTTTAAATGCTGACCAGTTTTTCGGAGGCCCCCTTACCTTCTAACACCCGAGCCCA
>NW_011257209.1:0-509 GCF_000146605.3 Meleagris gallopavo
CTGGAGAAACGCTTGACAAGGAGAAGAATCTTACAGCAGAAGGAGACGTCTTTGTCCAGGTGAGGCTGGAGGCTCCGGGCTGGGATCAGCTCACAGGGCTGGCCCCTGTCTGGATCTCAGCAGAGCCACAGGGCAGCCGGTGAGCTGTCTGTGGGAAGGCCGTGTTGCGGCCAAGGGTCCTGCCTCAGGGTTGCAGGATGCGGCCCCAAAGCCATCAGCCACTCAGGCAGACCCCTCCTGCTCTGTCCTTACAGTCTGCTGCCGGCGGCACCGAAAGTGTGTGAAGCCTGTAAGCAGCCGGTGAGCTGGCAGCTGCAGGGCCGGGCAGGAACTGAAAGCCAAGAAGACCTGGGCCAAACAATGGGAACGAAACACATCTGGTTCCAAGAAGGTGAACAATGTGAGGGCGGAGCGGCGGAGCCGTGGAAAGCAAAGGCCTTGCCCCACCCTCAGGTTGCCGGGAGGCAGGTGACGTCTCCCAGCAAAGACAGGAGGAGTTCGTTAAGGGC
>NW_011257210.1:0-527 GCF_000146605.3 Meleagris gallopavo
GTTGCACTAAGGTTACCCATGTTGTACTGGAGATCTGGCTGATAAGTGCCCAGTACCTGTTCTAGTGCTTGACCAAACAGATTAGGTGATTCGGTGAATCCCTGGGTAGCACTGTCCACCTTAATTGTTGTTTCCCAGAATGCGTCTTTTAAGTCTATGGCTGTATACCACTTCAGTGCTGGTGTTAACTGGCTTAATAGAGTCCAAGGGTTGGCGACTACTGGGAACCGGGTGATCATTCGCTTGTTTATTTCCCTGAAGTCATGCACTAGCCTAGATGAGCCATCAGGTTTCTCCACAGGTAGCACGGGGTGTTGAATGGTGACATGCAGGGTTCTAATGAGCCTCTTGCTATTAATCTCTCAATCTCTGGTTGGAGTCCCTGTCGGCCTTCCTGTGACATAGGGTACTGTTTTATCCTTCCAGGGATCTCTGGGTTCTTAATGCTTACTTCAAAAGGGGCAATATCCAATTTCCCCACTGAATCCCAGGTATACCACACCTCAGGATTTATCTGTTCTTCATCC
>NW_011257211.1:0-484 GCF_000146605.3 Meleagris gallopavo
ATGTGCCTTCTCTAGCATTGGATGGACTTTTATGAAGTTAAGCAAGGTTTTTGCTGTTGTGAGATGACAGAGTCTGTAGAAAATAACGCTTATCTTGCTATTTGCTCTTCATATAACCTTGACAGCATATTTTCTCTTCAGAAAAATATCCATGCAGGAGGCTGAGAATAGTATGTGACTTGTGATACAGGACAGTGCTTCTGCATCCAACTAGGCTGGGTAATTGTAGAAAAGCTGGAAAGTAGCACGTTCGGAGGGAGAAATGTGCAAGCTTTCTGGCACGGATAATCCTCTACATTCATTTAGTGAGATCCTGGGTTTCAGAAGCAAAGGGACTAGTTCTCCCTCTCTCACAAAAGGGAGAGAATTCTGAATCCCAGCCCCAAAGATCTCCTGTGAGCTACCTATGCAGGATGGTAAAGCTACAGAGATAGCCACTGGGATGCCAGTGCTTCTTGATGAGCACGAACGCCATTCCCTCCTT
>NW_011257212.1:0-456 GCF_000146605.3 Meleagris gallopavo
ATAGGAGCCCGTGCAGAAGGTGTCAAGCAAGCTGGGCCCTGTTTTCCCTCAGCTCCTCCTGATCGTGGTGCAGAAAGCAGAGCATGTCCCCAGCAGCCGCTCCCTCGTGCAGGTGCACTCCAGCTGCACGCGCAGACAGGACCTGCTCGTGGCTGTCTCCTCCGCGTCGTCCAGCTCCACATGGAAGGTGTGCCCGGGAGGAGGCCTCACAGGCACGAGCAGCTGGTAGATGACATTGCCATCGTGGGTGCTCCATTCTTCATAGACGCAGACCCCGATGGCCGGCTGCAGCTGGGGCGTGAAGCTGTGGCAGGTTTGTCCTCGGCAGGTGCGCAGAAGGTCATCCACCAGCTCCTCCACCAGCTGGCACTTGTCAGCCATGTACGGTGCTGGCCACTCGGTGCTGTAGGCCCAAACTCTGCCCAGGTCCCATGTCTCGTCTGAGTCACTGTCCTC
>NW_011257213.1:0-555 GCF_000146605.3 Meleagris gallopavo
CAGTTCCTTAAAAGCCATCTGCAACAAAGCTGAATTACGTTTCTCTCTTTCTAATTGTTCCTCGAGGTTCACTATTTGATTTTGCAAAGTTTTTACCAGTTCTTGTGTTACTTTAACCGATTCCTGTAGTGCTTGTATAGCTTGGGTTTCTGCCGAATGCTTTTCATCTCGGAACTCCACGGCAGCTTTTAAAGCAGCCCCGAGTACGGCACAAATAAACGACTTTCCTTTTCCAGCTCGGGTACGAGCATTCTTTTGCAGAACACTAATTCGGTCCGAGACACTCTGCAAGTTATACCAGTTCTGTCGTGCCCAATCCACACCTGATAAAGAGGGTCGAGCACCATGTTTTTCTAAAAGATCAAATAATGTATCTTCACTTTTCATGTTGGCAATACTGTCACTCATTTTTTCAATATGCTGAAAGATCTACACTAAGGGAGGAAGAGGTGCACGTACTCAAAAGCTCAGGTAACTCCTTACCTCCTGCCGGGGAGGCACACAACACCTATTAAACAAATGCAAATACTCCAATCACTCTTCCCTTTCTCAGAG
>NW_011257214.1:0-391 GCF_000146605.3 Meleagris gallopavo
TCCCTGATTCTCTAGTTGGTGAATCAGCTTCTGAATGGGGAGGCAAGGAATCCCTGTTGGTGCGGTACTGCCGTCTGTGCACCGTTTTTGTAGCAATCGGTACTTGTTGCTCTTTCACTCGTAGCAACCCCACGGCAGATGGATCTTCTGACAGGCCAGGCAAAATAGACAACTGCTGAACACCTTCTGTGTCTACAGCAGCTATTCCAAAGGCCCATCGATACCCTTTGGGATCCTTAAAATATCCCCTTCTGAGGTAATCAATACCAAGTATGCATGGAGCCCCTGGGCCAGTCACAATAGGGTGTTTTTGCCAGTCTTTACCAGTGAGGCTGATTTCGGCCTCCAACATAGTCAGCTCTTGGGAACCTCCAGTCACCCCCATGAATAT
>NW_011257215.1:0-402 GCF_000146605.3 Meleagris gallopavo
AGGTCTCGCAAGGTTTCCTACAGTCTCTTTGTCACCCCTGCAGAGACTGGGAGTCTGTCTTCAGGGCAGCCTTAAGAATACCATGATTACGTTATATAACGTTCGATGAGGCCTGCCCCTGTTGCATTATATGGCAGGTGGAATCGCCAGTCGATGTTATTTTCTTCTGCCCAGCGTTGTATCAGTGCACCAGTAAATGAGTTTGTTGGTGGCTCTCGATGACTTGAGGTGTCCCGTAGGCAGACATCAGTTCTGTGAGTGCCTTGATGGTATATGCCTGGTTTGCTTTCGGTACTGGATAAGCCTGCAGTAGCCCACTTGCAGCGTCAACACAGGTCAGGGCATATCTGGCCCCCTCAGACCGAGGAAGGGGCCCGATGTAATCGGACCTGCCATCGCTGG
>NW_011257216.1:0-610 GCF_000146605.3 Meleagris gallopavo
ACTATCCAGGAAAGTTAGGCAAGTAAGATTATTGCAACAAGAGGATCACAAATGGAAAGCGCTTACCTACGTTGTAGGCTCGCAGTCTTTTCCACAAGGAGTGATCTCCAGGGAGATCCTTCCTCAGTGGCAGTCACCCCTTCCGACAGGGCAGCTGAATGGCCTTCGCCTGTGTTGCCATGGCTGACTCACTGCTTGTCTCAGGTGGTCAATCAGAGGCTCAGGCAGTGATGCAGCAGTTCCCATGCACCTAATGATAGCCAGAACATCTTAAAGTAAGGCTAGAACCTTTCGAATAGCACCATCATTTAAGAGTGGCACCGGAACTGCACGTTCACAAGGCTTGGTTTCTGCTGCTATCAGAGAAATTCCAAGCAGTGGTGAACATTTCAGTCTGGCCGTTGTCTCTACTACTGGCTTCCTCTGACATTTACTTCCATTTCTGATAGCTCAGCATGTGCCAACTCTTCACAGGACACAGAAACTCTTATCCTCAGAATCAGACCTCATCTGTTCAAGCATCTGACCAGATTCGGTGACAAGACACTGAAGTTTGAGGCACAGTCAAAATAACCATAAGCACATAAGCAAGCAAATTCAGTCTTCTATA
>NW_011257217.1:0-443 GCF_000146605.3 Meleagris gallopavo
TTCTCCGTAATCCTGTGTTGTTTGGTGTAAGGATGTAACTAATCCTTGTCACGTACAAAGATGCAGGCTTGTTCCTGACCTGAGCTTTGAATTTCAAAGGCAATAGTATGAGATAGAATTGTGCATGGAAATTGGAACTTGTTACATTGCAACACGGTCTGTAATTTCTGTCCCAGCATTCTGTAACTTGGACATTTTTTTTCCTGTGGGCAAGGAGAAAGTGCGTAGAGTCCAAATCTGTTTCTAACTACCTAGGAATTAATTAGCTCAGCAATAAGGGCATTGTGGGGTTAATGTTGCTGCTGTTCTGGAGTAGTTCAGTCTTCACGTTTTGCTCAGTTTCTGTCCAAAGCTGAGATGACAACTGTGTCATCAGACGATCCACCATCTGATGATGTTATTACTGCTGATGAGCTAACAGCTACCCCAGAGCAGAGATCTTG
>NW_011257218.1:0-388 GCF_000146605.3 Meleagris gallopavo
TTACTGGATTACCTAACAAATACTTTCTCACAAAGCTACAGTAGATGTTAAATGTTCTAAACAATGTGGGTACAGTGCTCTGAACTGGGAAACACGCTGTAAGCTTGTTCATTAGAGCAGCATGAGCGAAATACATGTAACAAACCGTCAGGGAGTCAGGGCCTTGACACAAAAGCAGAGCTGTCCCACTCTGTGGGAATGTGAGGATGCCGTGTGCAGGCTCCAAGATGCTCCCCTCCATCCTCCTTCCGAGCTGATCTCCATGCAAGGACAGATGGATGACCAGAACAATGACCAGTGTAAAAGGGGCACAAGTGTTAGGGGGGTAATTAAACAATTCAGAGGCCCTGTTATGTTTATGTTGTAAAGCAGGCATCCGAAAGTTACG
>NW_011257219.1:0-603 GCF_000146605.3 Meleagris gallopavo
TGAATCTCCCCTGCCGTAGCTTGAAACCATTCCCTCTGGTCCTATCACTAACGACACGAGAGAAGAGGCCGACCCCCAGCTCACTACAACCTCCCTTCAGGAAGTTATAGAGAGCAGTGAGGTCTCCCCTGAGCCTCCTCTTCTCCAGGCTGAACATTCCCAGCTCCTTCAGCCTCTCCTCATACGGCCGGTGCTCCAGACCCCTCACCAGCTTTGTTGCCCTCCTTTGAACACGCTCCAGGGCCTCAATGTCTTTCTTGCAGTGAGGGGCCCAAAACTGGACACAGTACTCGAGGTGCGGCCTCACCAGTGCTGAGTACAGGGGAACAACCGCCTCTCTGCTCCTGCTGGCAACGCTGTTTCTGATGCAAGCCAGGATGGCCATTGGCCTTCTTGGCCACCCGGGCACACTGTGGGCTCATGTTCAGCCGAGCATCAATCAATACCCCCAGGCCATTTCCTCGACGCAGTCCTCCAGCCACACCGCCCCAAGCCTGTAGCGTCGCCTGGGGTTGTTGTGGCCGAAGTGCAGGACCCGGCATTTGGTCTTGTTGAACCTCATCCCGTTGGCTTCAGCCCAGCTCTCCAGTCTCCCAGCTCTCC
>NW_011257220.1:0-625 GCF_000146605.3 Meleagris gallopavo
TACGGCCGGTGCTCCAGACCCCTCACCAGCTTTGTTGCCCTCCTTTGAACACGCTCCAGGGCCTCAATGTCTTTCTTGCAGTGAGGGGCCCAAAACTGGACACAGTACTCGAGGTGCGGCCTCACCAGTGCTGAGTACAGGGGAACAACCGCCTCTCTGCTCCTGCTGGCAACGCTGTTTCTGATGCAAGCCAGGATGCCATTGGCCTTCTTGGCCACCCGGGCACACTGTGGGCTCATGTTCAGCCGAGCATCAATCAATACCCCCAGGCCATTTCCTCGACGCAGTCCTCCAGCCACACCGCCCCAAGCCTGTAGCGTCGCCTGGGGTTGTTGTGGCCGAAGTGCAGGACCCGGCATTTGGTCTTGTTGAACCTCATCCCGTTGGCTTCAGCCCAGCTCTCCAGCTTGTCCAGGTCCCTCTGTATGGCCTCGCTGCCCCCAGGCAGATCCACACTTCCAGCCAATTTGGTGTCATCTGCGAATTTACTGAGGGTGCACTCGATGCCCTCATCCAGGTCATCAATAAAGATATTGAAGAGGACAGGCCCCAGCACCGACCCCTGGGGAACACCACTCATGTTTGTCTACCAAATATAACGTTGTTTTAAAGCTACACATTGTAG
>NW_011257221.1:0-517 GCF_000146605.3 Meleagris gallopavo
CCTGAGAAAAAGAAATGGGCTGATATGGAAGAAGGCATCTGTTATTTAAGAGAACATGCTGTGGTGGAAATGCTACATAGCCCCGATTTCATTCTTGACGAGCCAGACCAAGAGCATGATCCCGAGAGAGTCAGGTGTACACCAAACATGTGGCGTACATTCACAAAGACCGCACCAGAAAGGTACGCCAGCACATTTGCAGCAATGTATGGCAGAGGGGAAAGAAGACCCCTTATAAGTGAATTGGTTAATAAACTTCAAGACTTTGAGTTACATTTAAGCCCTCTGCGAGCTTGTGTTTCAGCCATTACAAAAGTAGCTGAAAAGCTGGACAGAATGGAGAACAAACAAGAAGATATAATAGACAAACTATCAACCGTGCCTGAAGCTGATAAATCCGTGGTGGTAACGGATACATCAAATGGGGACCAGAATTCCCAAAACAGCCTATTGGAGGGGCTGATCAACTTGATTTCCTCCCAGCCAGTGGCATCTAATGTCTCAGCTATCAAAAGAA
>NW_011257222.1:0-428 GCF_000146605.3 Meleagris gallopavo
AAAGAATCCTAAGCAAAGTAAAGAGAGAACAAAGCTCACCAGTGCTTAACAATGGAAAGAAAGAATGAAAATTTAACAGCAATGCAAGGCCCCGATACCAACAATAACCGAAGAACAAACCAAAGCCAGGAAAGACGAGCAAAAGAAAAGAAAGCGTAAGTAATAAAAAGCCAAGGAGAGCAAAGCAGAATCACTTGAAATCCTCACAAACAGAGGGGAATACGCTCAGGAAAGGAAAAAGCAGTTCCAAGAATAGAAACAAAAGGGAAAATAAAACAACCCCTGGAAAAAAACCCAATGCATTGCAATGCAGAAGGAGCAGGAAACCAAGGCAGAAACCACAGAAAAACAACATGGAAAACAAACCGAGGAAACCAACATCAACCCATGCAGCAGCTGCAGCCATTGCAGCAACATGAAAATGCAAA
>NW_011257223.1:0-546 GCF_000146605.3 Meleagris gallopavo
AATATCTAGCAGTGCATCTGAAACAACTACTGTCTGATTGCTGAGGAAAAGCAACTAATTAATTTGGTTTTGTAACAGGTGTCATGCTATGGATTTAGATCTCAACCTAGCTCATGTGGATAGCAGCCAAAGGAAAGAGAAAAGGGCCAAACTACTTGGAGGTCTTGAAAGAGGCCTAGATAAAGTGATTACAGTGCTTCCACCAGGCCAAAAGAAGCAATTCAGCAGACATGGGCCAAGAAAACTTAAGGTATGTTTGCTAGAGCAATATTTGATGGGAGTGATAGCTCTTGGAAACATTCAGTACTATTAGGAATGGCCTTGTGAAAAATTCTGTGATCTGAGCTGCCCGCACTCCAGAAAATTGCACTTGCTCCTTCTGTTCTTCTATTAATATAAGGGCCCTGTTGCTGACCATGCTTTTTGTATGCCATCTCACCCAACTGGAGGAGGATGCAGGATGGGTTTAAAGGAGTCGTAGCTGAAAATATGTAATGCTGTTATTTCTGTAGAGATACTGCTAGCTTTCCCTCTGGGTTTTGAGGG
>NW_011257224.1:0-475 GCF_000146605.3 Meleagris gallopavo
TGGCACGACCTGGAAGCTCCGTGCAAACCGTGGCTGCCCGTGCCCACCAGCGTTTCTTCCTTTCTCTCCTCAGAAGCAGCGCGGCGCGGTTCCCCGCGTTTGGGAGCAGCATCCAGCAGGCTGCCAGAGATCCAACAGCGCCTCGCAGCGCACAGAGGGACGCGATGGGGACGGACCGTCCTTCCTGCCACGCAAAAGTGAGCTGCTTCAGTCCTCTGTCACGAAGGATGAGGAATGAATGTTGAGTTTTACTTCTGGGCGGGGCAGTGCTGCAGGGATGTCAAGTGACCACTGAGGAAGCGTTAGAGATGCCAACAGTGGCAGTGGATGGCAGTAGTGAGACAGACGTCTGTGTATCAGCGATGGTGCTTGAAGCTGAGTGAATTCCCATTGGGCCAAAAATCCTTCCTCAACTTTTGCTACCTTTTGTTTGCTGGTGCAGCTGTGCTCTGCAGAACGCAGAGCTGTCAGGCAG
>NW_011257225.1:0-481 GCF_000146605.3 Meleagris gallopavo
CCGCCCTTCCTTTCTCTTCCACTTGCAGGGGGTTTGGATTCCCACCTTCGGCTCCTTTGACACCGTCTCCAAAGACATCCGGACCGAGGATGGGACCGTGACTCTGCGGTGGCCCTTGTTTCACCTGGCCTCAAACCTCATAGCCACGCACCACCTCAAGCCCCGCAGGGAGTCCCTGCCAGGTAGGAGGGGGGATTCAACTTCTGCTGGCTTCGTGGACAGGGCAAACGGCCACCGCCTCCATTGCCAAAAGCAAACCTCCCCGCTGAGGAGCCCGTCCAAACGTGGCGCCGTTCTGGCTGATGTCCACCAGAAGCACCTGACCTGGCAGGGCCCCCCAGCTGGACAGCTTTTTGCTTGGCTGGGTCTCCCGGACCGGCCGGGAGGATTCTGGCCTGGCAATTCTAACCAGGTCAGACGACTGGATGGCTTTGGACCTGTCAGGCCTTCCCGTTGTCTGGCCAGCCAGCTATTGCCTGGC
>NW_011257226.1:0-392 GCF_000146605.3 Meleagris gallopavo
CAATCCCAGTTCCCTCAACATTTCTTTCTAAGAGAGGTGCTCCAGCCCTCTGATCATCTTCGTGGCCCTTCTCTGGACCTGCTCCAAAAGCTCCACATCATTCCCGTGCTGGAGCCCCAGGCCTGGACGCAGTGCTGCACATGGGGCCGCACCAGAGCCGAGTCGAGGGGACAATCACCTCCCTCTCCCTGCTGGTCGCTCCTCTTTGAATGCAGCCCAGGATTACAGTTGGCCTTCTGGGCTGCAAGTGCACACTACTGGCTTATGTCCAGCTCTTTGTCCACCAGGATCCCCGAGTCCTCCGCAGGGCTGCTCCCAAGGGCTTCTACGCCCACTTTGTACAAGCATCTGGGTTTCCCCTTCATCAGGGACATCAACAGTGGGGTTGAGTG
>NW_011257227.1:0-512 GCF_000146605.3 Meleagris gallopavo
AGAGCATAACCAATTAGTATTTTCATAGAATCATAGACTCTCAGAATGGCCTGGGTTGAGAAGGACCTCAAAGATCATCCAGTTTCAACCCCTGCTGCGTGCAGGGTCGCCAACCACTGCAGCAGGCTGCCCAGTGCCACGTCCAGCCCGGCCTTGAATGCCTCCTGGGATGGGGCATCCACAACCTCCTTGGCCACCTGTTCCAGTGCGTCACCAGCCTCTCTGTGGAAAACTTCCTCCCAGTATCTAGCCTAAACCTCCCCTGTCTTAGTTTAAAACCATTCCCCCTTGCCCTATCACTATCCACCCATAATTTGTATTATACTATCCATCATTTTTTATGTTAATTTCTTTCTTAATAAAACCTTTTATTTTTCTATACTCCCAGGCTGTACTCTTTCTTGCTTGATGCTTTGCTAATTATTTGTTAGTTATTTTCTCAAATTCTGGAGGTTTTTATGACTTTTTGCTAGTTAGCTCCTGGGATCCCTCCGTCGCTGCAGTGATTCCGA
>NW_011257228.1:0-478 GCF_000146605.3 Meleagris gallopavo
ACCACTGCCACCGAGCCACCGGGCCCAGATGTCTCCAGCAGCCCCGACACCGCTTCTTCCAACACAGAGCTGCCTGACTCCCCCCGGGCCAGCCGGGAGCTCAGCAACGAGACAGATGCTGAACCTGGGCTCCTCAGCAACTCACCTGGGCAGCACACAGCATCCCCTGAGCTGCCCGTCACGAGCCCCATGGCTGCCCATGCACCTCTGTCACCGACCACCGCACAACTGATGGCTGAGGCGCAGCGGAGGCAGCCCCGCGTGGTTCTCACCCGCCTGGCACTGCCGCCCGGATGCATCTCCTGCCGGCTGGCAGACGAGCACCACGGGGACGGCACCGAGCCGCCCAAGCGCCCCACGCCCGCCTGCACCACCACCAAAGGCAGCACCACCGGGCACAGGCAGCACGCCGGCAGCATCCCAGCCACAAAGAGGAAGCTGCCGCGCCGCCACCATCTTCCAGGCCACAGACGCCGGC
>NW_011257229.1:0-446 GCF_000146605.3 Meleagris gallopavo
TTACCCCTCTGTTGCCAGTTGTTTTGTTCCCACTGCTTTAACCACCCTCATAAGGCATTTGCCATCATCCATGACTTGCAGATGACACCAAGTTGGCAGGGAGTGTCAATCTGCCTGGGGGCTGCAGGGCCCTACAGAGGGATCTGACAGGCTGAAGCCAATGGGATGAGGTTCAACAAGAGCGAATGCCGGGTCCTGGGCTTTGGCCACAGCAACCCCAGGCAACGCTACAGGCGTGGGGCAGAGTGGTGGAAAAACTGTGTAGAGGGAATGGACCTGGAGGTACTGGTCGATGCTCAGAGGAGCATGAGCCAGCAGTGTGCCCAGGTGGCCAAGAAGGCCAATGGCATCCTGGCTTGTATCAGAAATAGCACTGCTAGCAGGAGTAGGGAAGTCATCGTCCCTCCGTACTCACACTGGTGAGGCACAGCTTGAGTGCTGTGTTC
>NW_011257230.1:0-562 GCF_000146605.3 Meleagris gallopavo
CCCTACAGAGGGATCTGACAGGCTGAAGCCAATGGGATGAGGTTCAACAAGACCAAATGCCGGGTCCTGGGCTTTGGCCACAGCAACCCCAGGCAACGCTACAGGCGTGGGGCAGAGTGGTGGAAAAACTGTGTAGAGGGAATGGACCTGGAGGTACTGGTCGATGCTCAGAGGAGCATGAGCCAGCAGTGTGCCCAGGTGGCCAAGAAGGCCAATGGCATCCTGGCTTGTATCAGAAATAGCACTGCTAGCAGGAGTAGGGAAGTCATCGTCCCTCCGTACTCACACTGGTGAGGCCACAGCTTGAGTGCTGTGTTCACTTTTTGGCCCCTCACTGCAAGGAAGACATTGAGGCCAGGAGCATGTCCTGAGAAGGGGAACAAAGCTGGAAAGGGGTCTGGAGCACAAGTGTTATGAGGAGCAGCTGAGGGAGCTGGGATTGTTTAGTGTGGAGAAGAGGAGGCTCAGGGGAGACCTTCTTGCTCTTTATAACTACCTGAAGGCAGGTTGCACTGAGCTGGGGATTGGCCTCTTCTCTCATGTGACAGTAATAGGACAAGAG
>NW_011257231.1:0-529 GCF_000146605.3 Meleagris gallopavo
TCGTGTCCTTATATCCCAAATATTGCTGAATTGTAACTGTATGACTGCTCAGACTGAGCACTCAAGCAATTCTTTAGAAAACAGTAGCCAGAGGACAAAACCCATAGTGGCCATGAGGTGACTGGTGAAAAGTGATCAGGATTTTGCTGGCACCCAGGTGCATTTTGAGAATAATTCTGAGAAGATTTGAAGAAACTTATCCTTAAAGCAGTGCTGTGGTTCGATGGAATGAATTTAAGACTTAGAACAAAAACACTGCAAGAACTGAAAATTCAGAAGTGTACCAGAGATGATACGCATGGGTATGCCTCATACAAACTTGTAAGATAAAATTAGAATAGGCCAGCCTGTTACAAAGAAGCCTCATCCAAATCTAGAACGACTTATTGCAGCTGTAGGTAGGCACCTCAGTGTGATCTAGTGTTCTCTTTTAAAGGAATGCTGTTCTAAGGCACAGCACTTACTTCTAACAGATATATTAAGTAATACTTATGAAATTTATAAGTCAGATATGCCAATGCCTTGCACT
>NW_011257232.1:0-479 GCF_000146605.3 Meleagris gallopavo
GACCCCCATAGCCCCTCCCAAACCCCCCCCAATGCTCCCTATAGGACTGGGGTGTGGGGATACGGATATGGGATGAATATGGAATGGGAGATCAGAAAATGGAATATATTTGGGATGGACATGGGATCAACATGGGAAGAATGTGGGATGGATTGGGGATGAAATATGCATATGGGATGGGACTGGGATGATAATGGGATGGGATAAGTATATGGAATGGACATGGGATGGATGCAGATATGGGGAGGTGATGGAAAGAGGATGTGGGGGTATGGATATGGGATGGATTTGAGATGGCTGTGGGGTGGATATGATAGATATGGGATGGGATAAAGTTATGGGAGATGGATATGGGATGGGGCTGTAGCGGTTACGGGGCCATAGGGGCTGTGGGGCCAGGATGCTGCAGTGACCTCTGTCCCCAAAGTTTACCCCCTGTGTGACACGAGGAGCCCCACAGCCACTCCTCTGCCCTTTAT
>NW_011257233.1:0-639 GCF_000146605.3 Meleagris gallopavo
TGCTTTAGTATTGTTCTGTAAACTTCTTCTATGGGTAGAATTTGTTTTGGAAATGTGGTTACTTTATGTTGGAAATAATTTTTGTATGTGAAATTAACTTGCTCGGACTAGAAAGCACAGATATTTTTACTAAGATGCAATTATTTTCTTCTGATTTCTGTTCTATTTCAGCTCAGCGTAGTTTACTCAGCCAGGCTGGTTGTACGTGTGAGCGGACGGACGCTTCGAAGGAGCTGGACGCTCTGCACTCTGACCAGATGGCCCAGGAAACCTTACTGCCATAATCAAAGCTATGGTAATGTACATCAACAAAAGCAGAATCAACAAAGGAAGTGTTCTGTTCCAAACTTTGGCTTACGCCATATCTGCGAATATCCTGTACAGTGCTTTTGTAGCTGTGTTACCGAGACCAGCAGAAGTCTTTTTTTCACCTAAACTCATAAATGAACTTAATTTGATTACACACTGGAGGAGGAATTTTGTGGTTTTTTTATTAGAAATACATAGAGTTTGTAAAATAGCTACCATCACTGAGACAGTGGAATAAATAGTTGCAGGTTGATCCTGTGTTGCTTTTTTACTCTACGTGTCCAGTATGTTTTTCAAATGAATATTGGCGTCTGATAGAATCCAGTAATG
>NW_011257234.1:0-594 GCF_000146605.3 Meleagris gallopavo
CTCTAAAAGGTGATTGCTCCAGTTGCTGCAGACAGTGAAGGTAACAAATAGAGGGGCCCTGCCCCCAGCCAGGGGGGGGAAAGGGATAATAGAGTTTATTGGACTGTGTGGATTAGATGGCCTGGCACATCAGAATCACGAAAATATAAGGCCCTGGTGGATACTGGTGCACAGTGCACTCTAATGCCCTCGAGTCACCAAGGGACAAAATCAATTTATATTCATGGGGTGACTGGAGGTTCCCAAGAGCTGACTATGTTGGAGGCCGAAATCAGCCTCACTGGTAAAGACTGGCAAAAACACCCTATTGTGACTGGCCCAGGGGCTCCATGCATACTTGGTATTGATTACCTCAGAAGGGGATATTTTAAGGATCCCAAAGGGTATCGATGGGCCTTTGGAATAGCTGCTGTAGACACAGAAGGTGTTAAAGCAGTTGTCTATTTTGCCTGGCCTGTCAGAAGATCCATCTGCCGTGGGGTTGCTACGAGTGAAAGAGCAACAAGTACCGATTGCTACAAAAAACGGTGCACAGACGGCAGTACCGCACCAACAGGGATTCCTTGCTCCCCATTCAGAAGCTGATTCACCAAC
>NW_011257235.1:0-529 GCF_000146605.3 Meleagris gallopavo
TTTTGTAGCAGTCATTGTTCCCTTTGCCTCGATATCCCTCTGGGTTCTCTGTAGGTGTCCCTTTCTGGAATCGTACTTCTCATTGGGAAACACAGCCTTTCCTCTTTGCTTTTGTGTACAGAGCACCTGTATTTTATCCTCCTTTACGTGAACTTTATGACAACCTTTGGGCTGTAATACCCCTGACAACGAAAACACAACTTGCACTTCAAAGTGGCGCTGCTGTGTTTTGTACCAATTTCCAGATCAGTGCTCCTGTGGTCTCTTAGGTAGGACAGGGTGAAGGGGAGCGGCGTGAAGCTGTGTGCATTCCCTGCTGCGGAGCCGTGCCGGTGGCGGGGGTTGGTTTGCTTTTTCTTGGCAGGGTGGGAAGGAGCTCTGGGTTAGAGGAGCATCCCGATGGCACGCGTGGGATCAGCAGCTCTGCCAGAGGAGGAGGCGAGGCTGTGCGCCGAGCTGCAGGAGAGGAAGGGGAGGAGGTCCCAGCACAGCTTTGCACGGTGCTCTGCGGCACTGGGCAGGCTCCTGG
>NW_011257236.1:0-498 GCF_000146605.3 Meleagris gallopavo
CTGTGTCCGCACGCGCTGTCTTTGGGTCATCTTGTCAGCAAGCAAAGTCAGTTGCAGGTTCTGAGACAGGGAAGCAGATTAAAAGCTGGTTTTCTCTCTTGGCGCTCTGTCCCAAGCGTTCAGCAGTCCACTCTATTTAGCTGTGACTAAAGGCAGCCTCATTTTCTCTTGGCCACCTGGCACTTTGTGTCCTGTCTGTTCAGCCCTTAGTCACTGAGCTTGTGGCCTGTGACTGGAGTGCTGCAGCGGTGTGACAACCAGAATACCAAACAGCCACGGATTGAATTAGATAGAAACAAGTCAGTTTTGAAAGGAATGTCCCGTTACCTTGAAGAACGCTCACGTGAAGACTTAGTGTCACTGAAAACGAAGTGTTTGGCTCAGTTGTTCAGCATTTGGGTGCGTGCTGCAGGCCCTGAATTCAGTGCTCTCCAAAAGTTTCTGCTCTTTGGCATAAAGGAGGTGTGGATCGTGTACTTTGCTACCCTAGTAACTCCT
>NW_011257237.1:0-453 GCF_000146605.3 Meleagris gallopavo
GAGAAATGCCTGCTCCAGCTGAGGGTTTCCCTGCTGCAGCACAGAGCACAGCCCTGAGGGCTGCGTGTTCCATATGGGCTGCAGGCTGTGCAGCCCCACTGCAGCCCGGTGCCCAGGGCTGCCCTGCGGATCAGGTCCCTGCTGTGCCCCAGGGTCTCTGCTGCCTGCCAGGCTCAGCACTCAGCCCGCCCAGGGAGCTGCCCAGGGCTCTGCGGGGAGACGTGTCGGGGGAAGGAGCCCCCAGCAGGGCAGGGCAGGGCATAGGGGGCTTCTACTGCCTCAGCTGCTGCATCCTAGAGCACTTCATGGCACCTTTCCATGTCTCCATCTTTCACAAAAGGACCTTGCAGAGTCCGTGCTTTCGGTTCTTCCTAAAGGAGTGTGAAAATTTCTTGAACTGAGCACTGAGACACCAGAATCATTACAATGAGATGTCACAGAATTGCAGAGGTT
>NW_011257238.1:0-489 GCF_000146605.3 Meleagris gallopavo
AACGTTCCAGTGTTACTGTCAGATCATGTGTAACACCCGGCGATGATCTGCATGGGGACTGACGGAACATTGGACGGATCTGCACCTCATGACCGTATGCCTCCGGTAACATCATCGAGCGCTGGCCCATAGAAGGATGTCAACTTTCACCCATCGTCACTCATCTTGAAATTTACCAACGTGTGGCGATGAAATTGTATAAGCGTCACGGTGTATCGGATCTCTGTATTAGGGAAAGCTCACCCTTTTAGTCAACCTAATCATTGGTTCACGCCGTGAAGGGGTGGAATGTATGGGGCTGCTGAATCACGGCCTGAAGCTTTGATTGATCACCTGAGGCGAGCAATGAGTCAGCCACGGGAGCACAGGTGAAGGCAATTCAGCTGTGCTGCAGGGAAGGGGTGGAGCCTGGCTCCACCTCTCCTAGACCCATTTAAGAGCTGACTGCCAGGTGGGGAAGGATCGTCTCTCTGGGAGATCCGCTCCATC
>NW_011257239.1:0-488 GCF_000146605.3 Meleagris gallopavo
GGAACATTGGACGGATCTGCACCTCATGACCGTATGCCTCCGGTAACATCATCGAGCGCTGGCCCATAGAAGGATGTCAACTTTCACCCATCGTCACTCATCTTGAAATTTACCAACGTGTGGCGATGAAATTGTATAAGCGTCACGGTGTATCGGATCTCTGTATTAGGGAAAGCTCACCCTTTTAGTCAACCTAATCATTGGTTCACGCCGTGAAGGGGTGGAATGTATGGGGCTGCTGAATCACGGCCTGAACCTTTGATTGATCACCTGAGGCGAGCAATGAGTCAGCCACGGGAGCACAGGTGAAGGCAATTCAGCTGTGCTGCAGGAAGGGGTGGAGCCTGGCTCCACCTCTCCTAGACCCCATTTAACGAGCTGACTGCCAGTGGGGAAGGATCTCTCTCTGGAGATCCGCTCCATCAGGAGTTCGTCTGGCGAGCCCAGGACAGGGTGAGTGACTTTCTCTTATTTCTCCTAATATAAAT
>NW_011257240.1:0-411 GCF_000146605.3 Meleagris gallopavo
GTGGATGCTGCTCTGTTCCTTTCCTTCTTTTTGCATTGCTCCTATTCTTTTAGACAATTTAAGAACTAAGAACATTCTGGACCATTTCCAGAACTTTGCTTGCAAAGTCTCCTTAATCTCAGCTGCTCTGAATTACCCAACCAATATCAAGCGGGGGTCACCTCCTTCAAGGCGCCCTGCGGAAATTCCGAGCTTCACGTGTCTAACTTGGACAAATTTCCCTTCAGGAAGGAGCAGAGAGACTTTCCACACTCAGCCCAGAATCCTCTGCTGCCATCCAGCACATCCATTCCCCAGCAGGACACCATCACTCCCATCAGCGTGGCGCCGTCTGTTCCCACGCCCTAAAAGCAACAGCCACGGACAGCCGACTACACAGCCTTCTGGAGCAATCCCCGACAGACACAAAGG
>NW_011257241.1:0-523 GCF_000146605.3 Meleagris gallopavo
CTCAGGCGTTGGTGGGAGCCGCGTGCTCCGTGGGGCTTCTTGGCGATGGTGAGGTGTTGGGCACCGTCCTGTAGACAGGGCTGTGTGTGCCCCCTGCGTTTGGTGAGCTGTGTTCTGAGAGAAGACCCCCTGTAGTCAGGCGGGTGTGTGACCGCGGCCTTTCAGAGGCACGGGCTGAGAGATGTGAGGTTGGGCTTGCACCCTCCCTGCAAGTGGGGCTGGGATCCCGATCGTGGCCTTTGGCCGTGCCGCCCGCTGCCTGGCTGCTGAGTGTCGTTCCTGCTGCTGGGGGGAAACCGAGCTCTGTGGCTCCGTGGGTGTCGTCGCCCCGCCTGTAATCAGGGTCTGGGTGCGGGAGCCTTTGTGCTCTGCTGGCAGCCTGTGTGGGGCGACCGCCCCGTTAGTGGGGTATGGGTCAAGGTGCCCCAGAGTGGGAGAGAAGGAGCCTCCCTCTGCCCCACGGACCGAGGCTGCCCTGTAAGTCAGGGATTTGGCTGTGCCTTGGAGTCCTAGGCCCTTTGCA
>NW_011257242.1:0-868 GCF_000146605.3 Meleagris gallopavo
GGTGAGGTGTTGGGCACCGTCCTGTAGACAGGGCTGTGTGTGCCCCCTGCGTTTGGTGAGCTGTGTTCTGAGAGAAGACCCCCTGTAGTCAGGCGGGTGTGTGACCGCGGCCTTTCAGAGGCACGGGCTGAGAGATGTGAGGTTGGGCTTGCACCCTCCCTGCAAGTGGGGCTGGGATCCCGATCGTGGCCTTTGGCCGTGCCGCCCCGCTGCCTGGCTGCTGAGTGTCGTTCCTGCTGCTGGGGGGGAAACCGAGCTCTGTGGCTCCGTGGGTGTCGTCGCCCCGCCTGTAATCAGGGTCTGGGTGCGGGAGCCTTTGTGCTCTGCTGGCAGCCTGTGTGGGGCGACCGCCCCGTTAGTGGGGTATGGGTCAAGGTGCCCCAGAGTGGGAGAGAAGGAGCCTCCCTCTGCCCACGGACCGAGGCTGCCCTGTAAGTCAGGGATTGGCTGTGCCTTGGAGTCCTAGGCCCTTTGCAGGTGGAGGCAGCGTCGGGGGACCCCTGTAAGCAGGGAAGGCGCCCCTTTGGCCGCTGCTTTTGTGAGCCCAGCTCCATTTGCCCAGTCTGCCCGCCTCTGTGACCCTCCGCAGCACCGGCTGGAGCTCCGCAGCGCATTGGCATGGGTGAGAATAGCTGCTCTCAGGGGTTTCTGCTGGGAGGAACTGGGTACAGGGGGTTGTAAGGGGCTTCTGTGGCTGGGTGGTCGTGTGCCGAGCTCCCCCTGGATGTTGGGTTTCCTGTGTCTTTTGGGTGGTGGGGTTGTTGCTCCTCAGGTCTAATGGCGCCCTTCATTTTTCAGGAGCGGCTGCAGAAGAAAGAAGAAGCAGTGAGTGGGACTCCGGGAGGGCAACAGCGAGCAAGAGGAGGAA
>NW_011257243.1:0-493 GCF_000146605.3 Meleagris gallopavo
TCTGCCCACGGACCGAGGCTGCCCTGTAAGTCAGGGATTGGCTGTGCCTTGGAGTCCTAGGCCTTTGCAGTGGAGGCAGCGTCGGGGGACCCCTGTAAGCAGGGAAGGCGCCCCTTTGGCCGCTGCTTTTTGTGAGCCCAGCTCCATTTGCCCAGTCTGCCCGCCTCTGTGACCCTCCGCAGCACCGGCTGGAGCTCCGCAGCGCATTGGCATGGGTGAGAATAGCTGCTCTCAGGGGTTTCTGCTGGGAGGAACTGGGTACAGGGGGTTGTAAGGGCTTCTGTGGCTGGGTGGTCGTGTGCCGAGCTCCCCCTGGATGTTGGGTTTCCTGTGTCTTTTGGGTGGTGGGTTGTTGCTCCTCAGGTCTAATGGCGCCCTTCATTTTTTCAGGAGCGGCTGCAGAAGAAAGAAGAAGCAGTGAGTGGGACTCCGGGAGGCAACAGCGAGCAAGAGGAGGAAGGGGAAGCCTGTGCATGGGGGCGAAAGAGAGAGG
>NW_011257244.1:0-679 GCF_000146605.3 Meleagris gallopavo
TTCCGATCCCTAGAGTCTCCTACCCAGCCCCCCATTCCCCTCTCGTTGACTCCCCAGGGTCCCCGTCGTCCTCCCTTCTCCCCCCACCTCCTGGCCCCTTTTCCTGATCCCTAGAGTCCCCCTGTTACCCCCCCTGTGCGCTGCTCACTGACCCCTGGAGTCATTTGACCTCATTTGGACCTCCAATCCCCCCAGCCGGACCCCTGTTCTGCCCAATAGAAGCCACAACCCACAAGCCCTGGCTCTTCCCTCCCACCCCTCCCTCCACCCCCCAGATGCTCTTCCTGCCTCGAGAGACTCTGTTCACCCTTTCCCCCCCACAACCTACTAAGTTTCCCCCCAGACTCTTTTTCGACTGCACAGACGTCCATCCCACTCTCCTCTTCTCCCCCCCATCACTCCCCTATGGTCTCCCCCAGACTCCCCTTCCGCCCCATAGAAGCCCCCCACAACCCTCCGGATTTCCCCTGCCACCCCCTCTCCACTCCTAGAGCCCCTTTCCTCCCAGTAGAGACCGAACTCACCCCTGTTTTCCCCACACAACCCCCCTGTCCACTCCCAGACCTCCCGTTCCGCCCTACAAAAGCCCCCTTTCCAGCCCTCGAGTTCCCCTCCACGATGTACCCGTCCATCCCCAGGCCCCTTTTTCGCTCACAGAAGCCTCGTTCTGCTCTTTTCC
>NW_011257245.1:0-504 GCF_000146605.3 Meleagris gallopavo
ATCCTTTTGGCTTGTTTGATTATGGCACATGTTTCACAATCATGAATAACCTGTGCAATAGCGT
The DNA here is from genome assembly GCF_000146605.3 of Meleagris gallopavo. Lineage (NCBI taxonomy): Eukaryota > Metazoa > Chordata > Aves > Galliformes > Phasianidae > Meleagris > Meleagris gallopavo. The sequence goes on from NW_011257245.1 coordinate 65, forward strand.
CCATAGTTAAGTCCACCCCTCGGTCTCTAGCCCATTTATGTGTCGCATCTCTCCCTTGGTGACCCGAGGTCTCATGGGCCCATCGAGCTAAAAATAATTCACCCTTGTTCTGCCAGTCCAGGTCTATTTGGGCCACCTCAATTTTGGCAGCTTGGTCTACCTGATGGTTATTTTGCTGTTCTTCTGTAGCCCGACTCTTGGGCACATGAGCATCTACATGGCACACCTTTACAACCATATTCTTTGTTCGGGCGGCAATATCTTTCCACAATTCAGCAGCCCAAATAGGTTTACTCTTTCTTTGCCAGTTATTTTTGCTCCCACTGCTGTAACCATCCCCATAGAGCATTTGCCACCATCCATGAGTCAGTGTAAAGATAAAGCATTGGCCACCTCTCCCGTTCAGCAACATCCAAGGCCGAGCTGGACAGCCTTTACCT
>NW_011257246.1:0-509 GCF_000146605.3 Meleagris gallopavo
GAGGGTGTCTTGTTGAGATTGAAGACTGTTGAGTTTGGATTGCAGGGAGTCTCTCTCAATTCGGAGGGCATCTCTCTCAGATTGGAGGCTGTTTCTCTCGACCAGGAGACTCTCTCGCTCATTTTGCACTGTTTCCCTGAGACTCTCCTTTTCAATTTCACAAACTCTCTCCCTCTCCAGGATAGTATTGAATAAGGCCCGGTAAGCATTAGCCAGGCCCCAAACAATTTGGGCCTCCTCAGATCTTCCTGAGCCACGACATTCCTGTCTCAAATATCTGTTTAAATTTTCAGGGTCTTTCAGGTGTTCTGGAGTAAAGTTCCATGACACCGAAGATTTCCATCTCTCTAAAGTCTCACCCAGGCCTCTCCACATTCCCTGCCACTCAGTATTTACTGGTTTTGGGGCAGACTTCCTCAAAAATATAATAAATACTAAATAATAAGTGAAATGGTGAGCAGTACATTCACGGAGATTAATAACGTGATCAGGTGAGCATTGAAAATCCG
>NW_011257247.1:0-573 GCF_000146605.3 Meleagris gallopavo
CGACCAGGAGACTCTCTCGCTCATTTTGCACTGTTTCCCTGAGACTCTCCTTTTCAATTTCACAAACTCTCTCCCTCTCCAGGATAGTATTGAATAAGGCCCGGTAAGCATTAGCCAGGCCCCAAACAATTTGGGCCTCCTCAGATCTTCCTGAGCCACGACATTCCTGTCTCAAATATCTGTTTAAATTTCAGGGTCTTTCAGGTGTTCTGGAGTAAAGTTCCATGACACCGAAGATTTCCATCTCTCTAAAGTCTCACCCAGGCCTCTCCACATTCCCTGCCACTCAGTATTTACTGGTTTTGGGGCAGACTTCCTCAAAATATAATAAATACTAATAATAAGTGAAATGGTGAGCAGTACATTCACGGAGATTAATAACGTGATCAGGTGAGCATTGAAAATCCGCATAAAGAATTCAAAGGAGAGGCTGGAAACCTGCTTAAAATCCCAACCTGTAAATTAGCAGCTCCCTCTGGAATGGTATGCCACATAATATGCAGATGCCACATAGTTATTTCCATCCATGTTTCAATTGGCTATATATACCTATTGCTCCATAGAGCAAAGTGG
>NW_011257248.1:0-406 GCF_000146605.3 Meleagris gallopavo
TTCCTACTTTATTATGGTGGCCTACAATGTCAGAGGCAGATGTTGGTAGTATGGCAGTAGAGGCTGAACTTTCCCACCAATATTCCATTATATTTTGCTGCCATAGATGGCAAGCAGAGGGGCAGTCTGGCAAAATGGTATCTGACATGGAAGTGCATATGAAGCAAAGGCGTATCACAGATCTCCTCTGTGCAGAAAAAAATGCACCCACTGACATTCAGTGATACTTGCTGAGCATTTGTGGAGACCAAAGAGTGGATGTGAGCACAGTGAGGAGGTAGGTGGTTTGTTTCATCAGCGGCAATAGTAGCAATGGGTCAGTATTACTGGTGCAGATTTTTATGGGTTGGCATGCAGGCTCTTGTTCATTGCTGGACAAAATGCAGAGCTAATGGTGGTGGCTATG
>NW_011257249.1:0-611 GCF_000146605.3 Meleagris gallopavo
CTATCAAATGCTGTGAAGGTGCTCTTTGTGTCTGTTTCAATTTCCATGGAAATAAGCAGGAGGCTGGAGGCATATTTTCAGAGCAAAATATGTACATCATGAGCAGCTGAGGGAAGAGGTATTAAAAATATCTGTTTCAGGTGTTTGATTTTGGCAGCTTTGTCCCCCATGCAGTCCCTTGTGTGAGGTAAGCTCCCCTTGGCATTTCACTCTTTCATCCTCACTGATCTAACTTCAAAGTGCCTTCACCAATAGCTTCTGAATTAATACCCAGTGCATGACTGCCTTGCTACTACCTTCTATCTATTAGCAGACTCTCCCTGCAGACCACTACAAAGTCCCCAGACTAGCCTAGAATATCTTGCTATAGGCATTCACTGTTTCTGATGGAAATAATGCCTTTCTTTAGATTTTTCTCTATTTCATGTGGACCTCACATAGAAAAGGCAGGGACTGCTGCCTCAGATGCTTATATCAACAGAACACTTTTGACAGTAGGCTATATGGCTGGAAGATAACATTATCATACTCAGCACTTTTCTAAGTTAGCACTTGCCCTTTGCAGATGTGAAAATGCTTTACAGCTGTCAGCAGTTTTGTCTTCTTGGCCT
>NW_011257250.1:0-496 GCF_000146605.3 Meleagris gallopavo
ATGTCCTCTTTTGGATGGAAAAGTAGTACTTGTGGGAGAAGCTGTCCAATGTTTGGGCCCAAGGTAGCATTACTGGGAGGTAATGTCATTGTATTGGAGAAGGGTGGTATTCCTTGGGGAGAATGTGTTCTTTTTGGAAGCCAACGGTGTACTTCGGGGGAAAAAGCGTCCTTTCTGGGAGAAAGTGTCCTAGTTTGGGGAGAAAGTGTCATAGTGCGGAGTGTGGTGTAGCAGATTAGGGGGAATTGGGAGGTATTCCTAAGAGAACTGTCATTTCTGGGTGAAAAGGTCTTATGTGGGGGAAAAAGGTGAGGAATGTGTGAGAAAGCTGGTGTTTCTGGGAGTAAATGCCATCTTTTGGGGGCTAGAAATGGTCTTTCTGGTGGGATGTGCCACATCTTTGTGAGGCAATCGGTGTTTGTGAGGGCCAATGGCATATATTCTGGATCGAAATGGTCTTTCCGCAGTAAAATGCCAAAAGTCTGGGAGTAAGTGT
>NW_011257251.1:0-475 GCF_000146605.3 Meleagris gallopavo
GTATTCAAGGCTGGGTTGAATGAGGCCCTGGACAGTTTGATCTGGTGAGTTGCAACTTTGCAACTCGGAGCTGGATGGTCTTTAAGGTCCCTTCCAACTCAAGCCATTCTGTGATTCTCTGGAACTGTGCTTGTCCTCCTTGTCTCTCACTTGTTTGGCCCGTGTGAGAGGTTGGGGTAGCGGGGTTGGGGTGGGGGTGGGATTGGAGTGTGTGAGAGAGAGATTCTTGCTGTAGGTACTGAGAAGCTGCTGTGCATTTGAGCCAATGGCTGCTGCTGGCCACTGGGTGCCACTGTTTCTCTGAAGAACAGCTGTGCTGATGATACAGCACAGGGTGCTGTGCATGCCATGCAACTGAATAATTAAGAAGGGAGAGAAGTGTGACTTCTGCTCCAGTGAAAATCTCATCTGCTGACAGGTTTTTGTAGTTGAATTCAGAACCTGTTGCCACAGAGGGAGCAGTTGCTGAAGTTTG
>NW_011257252.1:0-630 GCF_000146605.3 Meleagris gallopavo
TGGTGTGGCCTACTTGCACCTTGGGGGAGATTGTTGGAGGTGGGAGGCTCAGGAGTCCCTCCAGTAATAGGTACGTGGCCTACTGGCGCGGTGGTCAACACTCCGATTTTCATTGCTAAAGGGACTCCCATCATGTCCCTATGGCAGATCAGGACACCTCCTTTGCTGCCTGATATTATGATGCAGCCGCAACCATCCGGCCGGAAAATGTGGTACAGGCGGCCAGGACGTGCCCCTGTACAAGCGGAACTGTTGACCCAGGATAGAAACACGGCCTGTATTTTGCCCTGGAGGGCAGACCTTCCCCTCTTGCTACCTCTGAAACATCTGTATTTCTCCCCGTGAGTCTTTGAGCCTTCAGGATCCCCCGGAAGGAATGAAATGTCATCAAAACGTTCCAGTGTTACTGTCAGATCATGTGTAACACCCGGCGATGGTCTGCATGGGACTGATGGAACATTGGACGGATCTGCACCTCATGACCGTATGCCTCCGGTAACATCATCGAGCGCTGGCCCATAGAAGGATGTCAACTTTCACCCATCGTCACTCATCTTGAAATTTACCAACGTGTGGCGATGAAAATTGTATAAGCGTCACGGTGTATCGGATCTCTGTATTAGGGAAAGC
>NW_011257253.1:0-429 GCF_000146605.3 Meleagris gallopavo
GACCAAACAATGACAGACAAATTAAAACAGATTTTGTAATTCATCAGCTCTAATCATGATTTAAATCAGCACACAGAAACCTTTGTTTAGACCAACAAGACAATTATTTTTAAGCAGCACTGTTCCTACATAAAGGTTAATGTGTTCTGGTTGCTAACCACTCAAGTACATTCATCTGTGCTCAGGCATATCCTTGTCACTAAACGCTGCCTGTTATTTTCCTGGTTGGAAAAAAATCTCCTACTTTACTGACAACCCCTTCAGTGACTGTAGTTTGCCACATTTTTATTCCAATTTTTACACATTCCTCACCTATTGTCATCGACTCCTAGCAGTACTTCTAAAACAAAAATCCAACAGCAGTTACCATTTCTGAGTACTCTCTATTAGTTAAATAATTTCCTCTGTAAATTTAAAAAAAAAAAAAAA
>NW_011257254.1:0-610 GCF_000146605.3 Meleagris gallopavo
AGGTAGAATTTAGCCTATAGTATCTTCTGTTAAGTTATTGACAGATTAAGGCCAAATTTTGGCTCGAATTTTCATTTCAGCAGTCCCACTAGAATCACTCACACAAGTAACACCAGAAACAAAAAGTCCAAATGAAGAACGGCAATAGAAACAGCATCAATACAGCACATAACAGTGTGTTCCAACTCAGAGGAGTCCAAAAAGAATCAGAGAGGACAAGTATTCAGAGAAGTCATAAAGGTTTAGGGAGATATTCAAGGAAGTAGAAGGTCATATGGCTGCTTATGCTTTAGGATTCAAATAGCTTCAGCTGAAAATAAATCACATTAGCATCACCCATTTGGAAAAACAAAACAAAACAAAAACAAAGAAACAAAAAAGACAAAACCAAGTTGAAAGCAAACCAAACTGTAACCACCAGAAGATCAAAGATCAGCTTTTAATTGAAACACATTCTCACTATGCAAGCCTCTGTGTAAAGACAACACTGCTCGTAAATGTTTTTGAAGTTATATTTCAGTAGAAAAGCTAATTTATTACTAATTATATCTTTCTATGAAAGAGACAAAATTAAGGAGCTCTAAGTTGCAATAGGCAGTGTTAAAATACT
>NW_011257255.1:0-426 GCF_000146605.3 Meleagris gallopavo
CTACTCCATTTTTCAAAACAACACACAGGACAGCACAGGAACTTGTGGGGCATGAAACTGCACAGTAAAACCACAGTGTTTACAAAAATACTGGACAAATCAACAGCAAGTCAGTCAAAAGATGCATTCTCCAGTGGAAAGCCCTACAGAAGCTGAGCAGCAGTCCCACCAGATAAGGAGAGATGAGGACAGCACAAGGACATGAGCACGTGTTACAGAGGAGCACCAAGCTGCACAAAGGACAAATGACTGGTATGGATGAGCAGAGCCCCAAGGAAAGAAAAAAAAAAAAAAAAAGAACAAAATAAGTAAAAAAGTAAAATACAGAAAGGAATAACAGGATAAAATAACAGGCTTGCCGAGGCTGTCAGGTTTGTCTAGGCTCCCCACAGTCATCAGTTCTGCGATTGCCAACCATTAGGGTTG